>NW_025791212.1:0-89275 GCF_907164935.1 Osmia bicornis bicornis | reverse complement strand
TGATAAGAAATACATAAAAGACTGTTTCCAGCAAAAAAGTATTGTCATAGTTACTGTTTTTTACTGTATGTATATTATTGAACATTGAAGTTAGATTTGTGTTTTTAGCCCTTTCCCTTTTATAACACTTTTTAACCTGTTAGGCATCGAATGTACTAAATGTTTCATTATTCGGACCGATTTATTCCATTCTGTTAAAAATGCATCTTTTGATTGCTGTTTCGTCAGAATAGGGTATTTTCGGTGTTCTTCTCTCTAGTCCATTGCAAATGCGCTCCACCGGATTTAAATACGGAAATTGAGGACGGGTTAGTAATATATGGGGTGCGTTAAAAACGATCCATTGGCGGACAATTTAAGCACTGTGTTCAGGGTCATTATTATTTTGGGAATAGTAATTTTCTCCAAGATTTAATTTTTCTACGCATTTTTTCCAATTTTGCTTTAGGATACTTAAATATACATACTTATTCATTATACTGTCTATAAAAACAAGTTCTCCAACTCCACAGGAACGCATACATCCCCGTACCAATACGTTACCGCCCCCGTGTTTAACAGTTGGTACAATGTTATTTGAATTCAACTCTCAATCAGTGTTTCGTTTTCGCCATATTTTCGTTGGCCATCAGATCGAAAAATCAGGAATTTACTTTCATCAGAGAAAAGTATTGAATCCCAAAATTCTAAATTTTCGTATAAATATATTTTGGCGAAACTTCGGATAACCATTATGCTCCGATTCGGGCAAAATTTTGCAATAAGCTCGATTTTGCGAAAGGAAACATCTGTGAAAATGGTTTTTGGCGACTTGAAAAAATTTTTTTACCATTTTGATGTCATTTCCTACCTTGCCGACACAACGTATTATAATGGGGCGGCGAACTGGTCCCAACACATAATTCGCACCTTCGAACATCCGGAATACACTATAGTAGGTTTTTGCTAATGACGTATTCTACCACGTCGATCGCTTGCAAATGACTACCGTTTTTCGCAACGTCGAACGGTCAATCCGCCACCGATCTTCTCTTGTTCGGTGTCTGGAATATTCCCCAGAATATTCCAGAACGCAAAATATAACGTAAAATCGACTATAACACATTGCAAACAGCATTTCTATGTAGACAGTATATACAGAAACAGGTAAGGTATGGAATGACATCAAAATGGTCTTATAAGAAAAAATTTTTCGAGTCGCCAAAAAACCATTCTCACAGTTGTTACCTTTCTTAAAAAGGAGCTTACATGCAAAATTTGATCTACATCAGAGCATGACGGTTTTTTTGAAAAACAGCCTCTATTTTTGTAAATTTTAATCGTTTTATTTTCTTTTTTTTTTTACTGATTAATGGCTTTCCTTTTAAACGATCCTTGAATGGTATCCAGCACTTTTAAGAACTATCCGGCTAGTTATGGGGTGAACCTCTACATATTCATAATTTTCTTGCACATCTTCCTCACTCGCGGTACCAAAATCTTTAGGGTTCTTTTGGCAGATACTACCGGGTGGAACTGGTAATCGTGGTCTGTTAAATATTGCGCAACTTTTCCATCTAGCATTGTCAAATGCAGTTTATGAAATACTGACACTTCTCTTTCGTGAATTACGCATTTCGTAGCTGCTAATGAATTAATTTCATTTCTCATACATTCAACTTCTGTCTTAATCAATTCCTTCGTTTCTTTGAAATACTGAAATTAATGGGTCTGCAAAAGTGTGCGGATGAGGGCCGAGGATTTTTCCACAACAGACTATCAATGTCGGTAACATTGAAAATCGACAGGGGTACCATAGATACCATAAACATATTATTGTTCGTTACGATTGAATTGACGTTATCACTTAACTTTTGCTTATATTCGCTTTGACGTGATGAACCATCACATCCCCAATTGCTCGTTAAAAGTAGACTGGTGTCATTTAAGGCTTCAATTTCACTCAGTTTTTAATTGCATAATTCCGTTGACTGTAGAATCCAGCAACTTTTGAAGCGGTACTTTAGCAGAGGCTTGAAGCTTTTGGCTTGAATAATTTTGTTGTAACTAGGTAACGCGTCGTGATTCCTCATCTTCAACTCGTTTCGAAGCACAGTATACTTATCTTTGGAAAGTCCTAGGTCCAAAAACAAAGATAAAGTTTCTCCCGCTGTAAATTTTTGTGGTGCGTTTTTGCAGTCCGAATGGTGTTTCTTCATTTTATCAAGAAGGTCGGGACCAACTTCGTCGACAGCTTCAACAATGGATGCCTTTTCGTATTGTCGTTTTGATTTGTATCGTTAACCGCTTTTACGACTTGCCACTCAAACCGAAACGTATCTACTGAAAATGAGGAAATTTGTAAACGTTATATCTTGAAAAGTAATTAAAATCGGGTGTATACATTAAAGCTTAATGAATTCGTCTTGAAAAGCACTATCACATGATGTAAAAGAAAATATATAGTTCCATTTGTTACCAGCCGGAGGGGGCGGCTGCGTAGCCGGGGCTAAATTTCGGTTATGGTAATTGTTAACGGCTTGACCAGTGTTGTTATTAACACTGGGAGCCTAAGGAAGTAGACGTGGAGACGAACCTACGTATGGCTAACGTAGGGAGCCTCAGGAGCGTGATATGCGGACGAACCTACGTATGGCTAACGTAAGGAGCCGCAGGAAATGTTAGGTCTCGTAACTTGATTGATGTACCTTTCTGGACTAGTCAATATAATTGGACAATATTAGATAAGTTAAAATAATATGAGTTTATTCTCTATTCCGGGACCTTACAATTGTTATGTGTAATTGTCGTGGTGTTCAATGAATTAAACCCTAAGTTGCAAGTTTAAATGAATTGAATAAATAAAGTTTAGTTTCGATTCCGCGAAGCAAGAATCTAATCCTTCTCGGTTTTCACGATCGCAAGCAAACGGGGGCGAACTACAACGATTAGAATAATGCTTAACAGCAGACAACGTACTGTATAGTTACTGAGTGCTTGAAAGGGACATGAATACCCGATCTCGCAGAGTTTCCTCGTTGCAGAGATTATCCGAAAAGAACGTACTGACGTGTATCGAACTGATTCTAGACTTCAACTAGACCCGAGATGCCCTTGTCGCTACCCTTTTTATACTCAAAAATTAGAGTAAAAAGGGTGGTGGGGACTGACTCTACGTGACCCGTAGGACCGCGCCCTTGCTTTGCGTTGGTCTCGAATTTTCTAGAAGACGGTTGGTGTCGGGTGCACACATCCGATTCCATATAAGGAAATTTCTTGAGAAGGGTTTGTAACACCATATAAGGAAATTTCCGAGACGGATACGTAACACATTTAAAATACGAAACTTGACCATCATATCTTTTAAACTAATAATGTAAATAAATTTTTGTTCACGCCAAAACATGGGCCCCCTTGTACCGTGCAATTTCCATATAAACAATTTTTCCTATCATCAATAGTTACGAAATAAAACGTCTGTCACACTTTAGCGTGGACACACTGGATAGTTATTTATGTGAATATTTATAAACACTTATCTTTATAACATATGCTGAAAATGTTCACCTTCGGCTTCCAGGCATCTTTGAAAGCGCTTTTCTAAATTTTTAGATACATTTTGTAGCGTCTGTTCACTAACACTTTCTATTTCGCGGCGCATAGGATTTTCTAATTCACTTATCGTTTGTGGTCTGTTCTTGTAAACGCGTGGTTTTAAAAATCTCCATAAAAAAACTCCGGAGGACTTAAATCTGATGACCGGGGTGGCCATAGATTTTTGGAAATTATTCTATTTGCAAAAGAACTTTCTATTTTCTGTATGCTATTGTTTGAAGTATGGCACGTCGCGTGGTCCCATTGGGGTTTGTTCCACCCCACATCCGTGTATTTTGGGAATTTAAATATCCATTTAAATAGAACCAAGCTTCATCCGTGAAAAAAGTATAATCCAGAACGTGGAGATCATTTTGAATAAGCTGCTGGAATCACTGGCAAAACTGCACTCGTTTCGAGTAGTCTGGCGGATGCAGCTCTTGCATCGCTGTAGCACGATACGGATGCAGCTTTGCATTTTTTGTAGCTTTTTAACACGTTGAATAAGGCGCCTCAATCAGTTGAGAGAGATGCCTCAACGATGTCGATGGCTCTGCTAATAAACGATCCCGCACATTCTGAACAATTTCATCGGACATCTTCCGGCCTCCCTTATGTTGTGTCGCGATACTCCCGGTTTTTTTCAAACTTCTCTACAAGTCTCGAAATTGATGATAATGACAGTACACTAATTTCTGTATATACTTGTGCAAAATTAATTTGAGCTTCAGTGAAGGAGCTGGTCGTCTAATATTACCGAACGAGAAAAACACGTTGTTCGATGGAATACATTATTAAATTACTATTACGTTGCAATTAAATTATAAATTAAATTAAAATACATTAAAAAAATCGCAATCACAAAAAATAAGTAAAAATAAAATCACCAGACAATCACGGTTACAAGACAAACGGTTGACGTTTTAAAAACACTGTCGTTTTCTCAGCTTCGTTTTTCGTTGTGTAACGTCTCGAAATTATTCACGAGCACGCTACTGCGCCGACGCGTAGGAAGAGCGATTCCCTAAGAGAAGGCGACTCGTATTCTTTATATATATTATAATAATAAAGGAAGGGATTATAGGTTCGGGTGGCACGCGGTAAAGGAGTAAAATCCAACGTTAATTCCTTTCTCAAAATAATATGTGAATTTATTCAAAGAAATGATGTGTCTTGTGTTTGACTATAATATAAAAATAAAAAGGTAAGTAATATAAAAAGATAATATTGAATGTAATTAAATAATGAATGAATTGATGTAATTAATTATTGAATTTAAATAATGAATTGAATTAATGTAGTTAAATAACAAATGTTGCGCCCTGTTTTTAAAATACAAAAAGAAAATAATAGTATTAGTAAGGTACAATGAGTACGCCCTGGATTGAAAAATACAAAGAAAATAACAATCGTGTTTGTGCTAAAATTGGAATACAATAAAAGAAAATTAGATTATTAGTTACAAAAATAATTCAACCTAAAATAAAAATACAGCGGAAAAATAAATTGATTAGTGAACGCGGTTCTAGATACGATTATTAAACTTGAATTTATAATTTAATATAATTTAATATAATATAAATGATTTGAATGATTGTCGGGAAATTGGCCAAGATCCGTTCTGACGCTGTAGGAGTTGGCTCGTTCGGCCGCAGTTCGGTTTCTGGGCAACTTAGCCGTCACTGAACAGGCCGCATCCAAGGAGCTTCGGCTTTCGCTCGCTCGTTAAGCTTGGGTGCGAACCTGACACGTAGGAGAACCGTTGCGAATCGATAGTTCAGCGCTCCGGGTCTGACGCGGAACCTTTGCCGCTTTGCCGACAAAAGAGTCTAAGGTTACTGAATTCTATACAAATCGTATCATAGACCCGTCTCGGACTACGATCAGAATCGAAGTGAAAAATCTTTGCGCGGCACGCTCGTATTTATACTGGAGAACTGCTGACGTAGCAGTTTTTTCTACCTGTGTTTTCGATACCGGAAGTGTTCGGACTTTGACCTGCGCGTACGTGACTCCGTGCGTATCGCTATCTCTGTCTACGCGCTGTTGCTGTCTCTTTCTACTCTGCGCTTGTTCGTATCTCTTTCTATTCGCTATTGCTGTCTCTATCTATTTATTTCGCGCGCTGTGCCGATCTTTTATCGACGCGGTAGAATTATCGACGTATATTTTGAAGTATATAAAATTTTTGTTAAATGTAAATTATAAGATTCTTTTTAGTTATTAAGTATGAATATAATTATTTAAATCAATATAGTACAATTATAAATAAAAAATGAACTGTTACAAATTTAGTTATAAAACGAAAAAAAATGAATAAATATATTAATAAATACTAATTATTAATTCTTGTTGTTTATTCTTCTTCCTGCTGGATGTTACAGCCTTCCCCCTGTGTTGGTCTCTTGTCCTCAAGAGACTCTTCGGCTGTTGATCGTCTTTCGGAGCAAAATTTGCATTGGCATTTCTGTTCATCATTTCTGGGGGATGCTGCCAGTCTTCCAAAGTATTTGATGAACTTTGCATGTTTCCTCCTTGGATCCTTCTTATCTGATTTTTTAGAGATCTTCCAATTTATTTCTGATACATCGATGGGGGTTAACCTCCATGGTATAACCGTTTCTGGTTTCTGCTGTGTTGGAGCCTTTGGAGAATTTTTGGAATAATTAGTAAAAATTATGGAATAATTAAAAGGATACTTGTACCTCGTTTAATCGTTTTAGTGCTTTTCTTAAGCGTTTCAATTGTTGGCGTTTACCAGCTCGACGAGTCATTGTTGTAGTTGAAAATTTTCAAAATTAAATATGGCGTTTGCGTAGGTGGCGCTTTACGCCTTCTTTCTTTCTTTAACCCTCGGAGTACGGTCCGTCGGGGGCCGGTAACGGGGTCTCTCGTGACTCACACCGATATTCCACTAATACATACTTTCTGATCCCCACCACGCTCGTTCGGAACTGCTCAGGTCTCGGAACCTGAGACTCGAGACTCTGCCCCCTTCCCCTAATTCTATAAGATACGTATTTTCAATCTATTTCTCTCTGTTGTCTACGTTTATATATCTGTTTATTTTTTACGCGAAAACCTATTTTTTTATATATACATATATAAGGTAAAGAGGAATAATGAATTGTACAATAATAAATAATTAGTTATAAAGTTTATTCGTTATTTATATCGTTACATCTATTGCATATAATTGCTCGACTTTGTGCAGAATGTGCAGTACAAATATGTTTGTTACAAACGTCGCATGTACTAGTGTATTTATTATTATTTCCCACACACATATAACATCTTGCTCGCTTTTGACCTGCTAATTGGGGTTTATTTATTTTTACTTTACGTCCGGTAACTTATATGGCGTTTACAATATGTTTATGGTATCTAACCTGCTGATTTTCAATGGCTGAAGCTCTTGCGTCTATATTTTTTTTTGACAAGTTTGTTGCCAATTCTTCTAGAAATAATTTTCTTTTGGATGTTAGCGAATTTGTGCCACCCCATGTGGGATATTTAGTCATCCATACAACAAATGCATTGTATGCGGCAATATCTACTAAATACATAAATAAAGATAGTGGCCATCGGCGAGTAGAACGACGACAAGTATATTCTCGTAGCAGTTTGTCCAATGTGTCTACGCCGCTTTTTGTAGAATTATAAAAATTTATTATCTCCGGTTTGAAATTATTTGTTCCTGACGATATTTCATGCTCGTGGTGTAATGTTGATAATAAAGTAACACATTTTCTAAGTTTTGGTATATAAGAAACTAAAGTTACCTTGCCGGTATATAAAAAATGAGACGAATATAAGGCGCGATTTCGTGTATCCGTAAGCACTTTCGGTAAATCTTTCCTATTTTTGCGTATTGTACCAACTACAGAAATTTCATCCTTCAATAATTCTTCTGCTAAAGTAATGTCCGTAAAAAAATTGTCTGTTGTAACACATAGTTTTGAATTTTTCCAGAAGTTTGTTAGTTGTTTTACAACACGGCTTCCTTGTTGTTTTTCTGGAGCATTGGCTGTCTTCCCGAGGTAAACATCCATATTACAGCAATAAAAAGTTTTGGAATCACAAAGGGTCCATATTTTTATTCCATATTTGCCGGGTTTATTTGGCATATACACCTTGAACGAACATCTGCCACGAAATGTCATAAGTTGCTCATCAACACATTCCAGATTGGTAGCACTATAAGATTGTTTACAATTTTCAGTAAAAGCGTTTACAATTTGCCGTAGAGGTGCTAATTTATCGGTTGACTTCCTTTCGTACCGTGTAGCAGATTCGTCAAAGCGAATATATTTCAATATATTCGTAAATCTATCTCTAGACATAATTGTTGTATAATACAAACGTGAAAATGCAGCATTCTCCATAAATCGTGTTTGCGTTCACGAGATTCTCTAAAACGTCCAATGAGCAGAAGGAGACCAAAAAAGGCGTTCATTTCCGTTTCATCCACGAGTTTCCACTTTTGATTTGGTGGTATATTCTCCATTGCCCTGTTGTTGGTGTGTAGGATAACAGTATCCATAATTTCTTTATTGATGAAAAGATGAAAGCATTCATCAATACTTTCTACATGTTCACTATTTTCTGTAAGTGAACACATCCGTGGCGGATTCTGAACTTCGATGTTATCTTTCATCTGCGAAATATATCTCCATGTGCGTCCGCATACACGTGGTTTCTTGGATCTGAATCCTCTTCGCAATCTGATGAATGCGATTCATCAGATTCCAAATTTTGGGCCTCTGGCTCACAATCACTGTTGGATGAGCCTCCATCATTTGATGATGTTTCACAGTTGTAACTGTTTTCATCATTCAGAAGCTCACTAAATACTGCAGACATTATGTAGCAACAACAAGAATAACAATAACAATAATAATAACAATAACGATAAAATGAATAAACAAGAATTTTTTTCAAAAGACACGGAATGATGCTTGCTGGTTGACTGATACAGTACGAATGACTTTTCCCATCTGAAAAAGGTTTTCTTTTTTCGCCACTCAAGGACTTGCCAATGGGTAGTTACTGCTTGTAATTTTCCAGATGTTAGAAATTCCCATATACCACCCTGACATGCCATACCTAGTACAGGCGACAACACAACCTTTATGTTTACAATATGATGGACCGAACAGCGGTGGGTCCTGGTAATACCGCGCCATATCCGTCATAAAATTAGCCGTAGGACCCTTGAGTAGGTTTCAAGATAACCAAAGACTTTCCCGAACGAGAAAAGTCAAGCTCTTCTTTTCTTCTCAAAAAGCATTTCGTTATTACATACATATTGTCCTGATTTCTTTATGAAAAATAAATTGTAAAAAATAAACGATTTCACTACCGCGTACATACGTATTACCTCTTCAAAGCGTAGAAACTAAATGGCTTATACTTCCTTTCGGAAGAACGGCAAAATTCCCACCATAAATTTAGTGGTTTTTGATATTGCTTGATTGTCCCGTCTAGAGGACAAGACGTTGCAGCATAATTGTACGATCAAACGAACTTACCTTAGTGATGTTCGATCGTGATTATGCTAGACGTCTTGTCCGAATAGATCAAACCCCCCCTTCTTTAGTTAGTCCCAACCCACTTGATCTATTCGGCTTGCAATTTGAGGGCTTTGAAATGAAAAAATACAAAAGCCCAAAGGGTTTAGAGGCACCAGAGGTTAACCCAGAAATAGCACTTAAACTACCAGGCCATTCCAAGTCCAGGGACACACATATGCGTCAAAGACAGCAGATGGCCGGTGGTGCTCTGACTTGTCTGGGAGCTGCCATGACCTCTTTAATAGAGGAAAAAGATAGCATCGATAAGGCACAGATGATGGAGAGACTGCACGATGCTGGCAGATTGATGGTGGAACTATTGCATAGTCAGACCAGGTCAAGGATAGCTTTGATTTTAGCTGGTGTCGACAGGGACACGGACAATGTTGGAAAGCACCAAACCTGATGTTTTCCTGTTTGGTAAGAACCTTGCTGACAAGGTTCGAGAGGCTAGGACCATGGAAAAAGTTGCAAATTCAATAAAGAAGCAGTCAAGTCATACGAATCAGAGATCGTTGTCGGCAAAGACGAAATTAAACTCCTTCAGCCTGCAGGGGAGGAGGCCAAGCCCCTACCAGGCAGGCTATCGAAACTCTCAGGGAGGCCAATACAGGCAAAGGCTTGTCTTCAGAAACAAGCCACAAAATCAGCCGTTCAACCGAAATGCACGATTCCAGAGGAACGACAGACCCAGGAACCAGAACCGGATGAGATAAGTGTAAGTAAAGTTGCGGGAAGACTAAAGTGTTTTCTGAACAATTGGAAAGAAATAACTTCGGATAGGTTTATCATAGATTGTGTAGAGGGTTATAAAATTAGGTTTTATAAGAAACCGGTACAACGAAGAAATCCAGTACCAAAACTCACCTCCAACGAAGAGGTTAAAAAATTTCAAGATGCGATTGTGAAATTAACCTCGAAAGGTGCAGTCGAGGAATGTAAACCATGTAAAAATCAATTTCTATCAAGTTATTTCCTAGTACCGAAACCTGATGGATCTTATCGCTTTATTTTAAATTTAAAAGGTTTAAACGACTTCATTCAGACATCGCATTTCAAAATGGAAGATATTAGAACGGCTGCAGGTTTAGTTCATCCCGGTTGTTTTATGGGAACGTTAGATTTACAAGATGCTTATTACCTCGTACCGGTTCATGTCAGCAGTCGAAAATATTTAAGGTTCAAGTTTCTAGGTCGTGTATATCAATTTACATGTTTACCTTTTGGTTTAAATCTAAGCCCGTTTATTTTTACAAAATTGTTGAAGCCGGTTGCTAGCACGTTAAGATCCAGAGGGTTTAAGTCGGTAATATATTTAGACGATTTTTTATGTATCGGCGGAGATTACGAGTCTTGTGAGAAAAACATTATTGAAACATGTAAGATGCTAGAATCATTAGGTTTCTTGATAAATGAACGTAAAAGTTGTTGGACTCCGGCATTGAGGTGTAAATTCTTGGGAATGATTATTGATTCAGTGCAATACACACTCGAATTACCATTAAATAAAAAAGAGAGTTTAATCGATCTACTTAAGCGGAGATTAACAGAAAAAAGATGTACAATTAAAGAATGTGCAGAGTTAATAGGTAAATTAATAGCGGCCTGTCCAGCGGTTGAATATGGTTTTCTGTATACGAAACGAATTGAAAGAGAAAAGATTTTGGCATTAGCGAAACATAGTGGAGATTATAATAAAGGTATGAGTTTATCTGTTTCTGCTCGACGTGATTTAAGATGGTGGCTAAACAGTTTACCAGATGCAAGAAATAGTTTCAAATCAGCGGAGTATACAGCAGTAATATACTCTGACGCTTCGGGGACAGGTTGGGGAGCCACGGACGGTTTAGTAGAAGCGCACGGTCATTGGAATAGTTTTCAGAAAGTTTTTCATATTAATTATAGAGAGCTGCTAGCGG
Source organism: Osmia bicornis bicornis (assembly GCF_907164935.1). NCBI lineage: Eukaryota > Metazoa > Arthropoda > Insecta > Hymenoptera > Megachilidae > Osmia > Osmia bicornis. The sequence continues at coordinate 78,210 of NW_025791212.1, read as the reverse complement.
TAAAATTAGCATTAGAGACATTGGCGAGTAGTTTATATAATTGTCAAATACTACTTAGGGTGGACAACACTACTGCGATTGCGTATATTAATAGAATGGGGGGTGTACGATATTCTCTGTATAACAAATTGGCGAGAGAAATATGGCAATGGGCGGAAAAAAGAAGAATTTTCCTCTTTGCATCTTATATCCCCTCAATTGAGAATACTCAGGCAGACAGACTACATATCAAGATTAAACGATGATATAGAATGGGAACTTAACCCCGAAATATTTGGTATTATTAAAGAACAGCTGGGCTGTTCTGAGGTTGATTTGTTTGCTAATGGAGAAAACAGGAAGTGCGAAAAATTCATATCTTGGAGACCGGATCCAGAGGCCATTCAGATTGATGCTTTTACAGTTAGCTGGTCGAAGTTAAAATTCTATGCCTTTCCACCGTTTAGTTTAATTTTAAAAACCTTAGTTAAGGTTAAGCGGGATAAAGCAACGGGAATCATGGTAGTCCCAAGATGGCTAGGACAACCTTGGTACCCTCTATTTAGAGAGTTACTTTTAAAAGAGCCTCTAATCTTCGAACCAGACAATAATTTATTGATGTCACCCTGTAGGACAAAGATACATCCTCAAGTGGATCACTTGTACTTGATGGCCGGCTTAATATCAGGGAAGCGTTTCTAAGGAAAGAAGTCCCACGAGAGGCAGTGGATATTTTGGTCGCCTCACTGGCCCCAGCAACAGTGAAGCAATACGGAACGGCACTAAGAAGATGGGCGCATTTCTGTTCAACATATCAAATTGATTTCTATTCACCAAATAGAAATTAGCACTATCAAAACCCCTTCTGCCTTGTCCGAGATTATTTTCCGAATTGTCGTACATTCGACGAGTAACTAGCGCGCAGCTGGCGAACCTTAGAGGCTACACCCCTTAGAGAGTTTATCATTAGCGGAAATATCACTCAAAACTGCGACTCTATTAGCGTTAAGTACAGCTCACAGATCTCAGACGTTAGCTAGCATAAAAATCAGAGATATTCATTCTACAGCAAGGGGTTTGGAAATTAAGATTCCGGATTTAATTAAGCGAAAATTCCACTTGGGGTAGTACCCGGTCCCATTTTTCCGGAGTTTCACATAGTTTGGCTATCATCATATGACATAAAACACAAAAATCTCGGGTTCGAGCCAATAAGAAACAAATACCAAAACGCTGCGATGCGGTAAAATTATACCGCCGGCAAAAAAACTGTGCGATCAACGGCGCCAGAGAGCACGACGCCGGACCATTTCTCTCTGACTGATGTGAATGGAAGTAAAAGACGCTTGCGTGACCGCACTCAGCAGCAATAACAACTGAGCCATTAATATCAATACCAACCGTGGCTATCATATTTTGCTTACCCTCTTCAATAGGGACAGAAGCCATAGGTTGCTTAATCGTGACTGTCTGAGCCACTGATCCTACATCTTCCTTGTTCATCGGAACAAGTTTGATCTTGGTCCCAATCAATTCAGTTTGGACCACAGTTAATAATTCTGGGAGATAAGGAATCGCTGGGTGTACAGATTCATAATCTCCTTCATCATTGAAGCCGCATTCCAAAAGCCACTGTATCTGAAGCGGCGTCAGCTTCATCGATTGTTTATACCCCAGCAGGTTCTCAGTCGCATTACCTGCATTGGTATCAACAGGACGTATGTCCGCTGGCAACTCCCAATCGGGATCAAGTTCGGGGTCACGCGTGAACGCAATATCAGAAGCGATTCGCGTCGTGTAAACTGCAAGGCATGGATAAGCTGCATACAGATAATGTGTATCAGCATCAACCCTGCCAAACCATCCGATGGATTGGTCTTCTTCGGATTGAATATAACAACGAGGTTTAGCACGTATGCGTACTTCTCTATGATTCAAGCTCGTATTTCCGAGGCCGTCCATAAAGTATCCTAATAATACTGGAACACTATAGTTACCAGCATAAATCATGCGCATGAAACTGTCTTCATCATGCGTCAACGGTCGACCAGATAAATCTAGTGTCTTAAGCAATCTAGCATATGCTAGAGTAGCAGCGAAGTACGACATCGCTGATTCTGGTACACGTCTACTAAAGCCATTATCTACAGCAGAAATACTTCTATGTATCTGCCTAGCAATCTGGTCAATGGCATAAAAACCAGGGTAGACAACGACCTCTTTCGCGATAGGTCTTGCCTCACGACCCGGCTCCGGCATCACAGCCTCTCTATAGAGGGGATCGTTCTTAGGAGCCGTTGCTGTGGTTGAGAGATGTTGCGGCTTTGGCAAGCCTGACACCCTCTCCCCCTCGACCTTTGGAGGTCGGATCGACGCCTTTGGTTTTGGGCGTGATGATTGCCGACGTTGAGTCGGTTGCGGAGCGAATTCTCGCTCATCCCTGCCGTCATAACGGCTAGGGCCAGGTTCCCACCGTCCGGGTGCGAACCCTTGCTCGCGCCTTGGGCCACGAGAACGGTTAGAGTTAGTGAACTCTTTCTTAATCGGCCTGTGATAAAAAACACGAGTGTAGCGAGATCGGTTATCGGGGTAGCGATTAATTCCCATCATAAATTTAGTGGTTTTCGATATTGCTTGATTGTCCCATCTGATAAGGACTTCATCATCACTGGAATGGAGTCTTGAGGCACTCCTTTTAACGGAAGAACGCGAAACTTCAGTCTACTAAGAAAAACGAAAGACAAAGAAAGCGCAACTGACGATCGCCCCCCACCGCGATGAAGCGAACGAAATATGATCGGCATTTCGCTACGACCACACGCAAACGTCCCCACTCTTCTGACTAGACGTGTCTCCGGAGACCCCGTTACCGTACTGCGAGGGTTAACCTATTCTCTCTCTGTCTTTCCTCTTCTAGGAAAGACCATAATGGCGGTTATGGGTTCGATGAATAAAAAAAACTTTTATAGAGAATAAAATTATATTTTAATTATATGTTACTCTCTCTCTTTTTTTTTTTTTTTTTTTTTTTATAAAGAAAATATATATATATTACAATGATAATCATTTTATTGCTGCCAAAACAGACTATTCAAATATGCTAAATCACAATCTTGGGAGGGGAATTCCCAGTTGCATACTCTGCAGCGGGTTTGTAGGATGCCGTACTCCTTAATTACCAAATATGTAGTGGGTACCCTGGTTTACCCACTGGTTACGGGCTTCCGGACGAATTCTCCTAGCGCAGTTGAAGCATATTCTTCCTTCCGTGGGGGAAAAGATGTGCACAAACGCGATGCTGCAGTCTAAAATGCACAAGGCATCGGCCATTGCCACTGGTGCACGCATCTTTCTTATTTCTATAAATTATTATTATATTTAATATTTATTTTCTGAATTTTAATTTATATAACGCTTACTTTTCTTTATAACTCTTCTTTTCTTCACAAATCTTTTCTTTTTTTTAGCACTTTTCTTCACCTTTACTTTTCACTCCGTTTCTGACGGTTGCTCCTTTCGGTGGTTGCAGTGCATATAGTACAGTGGCGTTCTTTTTAGAGTGCTTCCACTTGCTTCCAACGGTTTTTCGGATTTTCGTTAATACGCATGCGCGTGTTCGTGAACCTAGTGGATTTTTGCATCGATTTTCACGTTTGATCTATGATGTTGATTGGTAGATAGGCCCTCTTTAGCCTATCTTTATGAACGATGCGCTTTTTATTGGGTCTTATTGCCAATTCTATGTTATTTGGTTCTATGTTTCGAAGTATACTGTATGGTCCAGTGTATTCTTTGTCAAATTTGTTTCTTCTAGGCGGGTTTAAAAGCATAACTTTTTCACCTGTTTCATAATTTATTGGTCGAATTTTTCTGTCATAGTAGTGTTTTTGTCTGTGTTTCTCTTTTTCCAAATTTGATTTTGCTATTTCTCGTAAATTGTACAGTGTTTGAATTAGTTTTTCAATATAGTCGGGATATGTTTTTAAACTATCAATCGGTTTGATACTTGATGGTTGTCGAGCTTTCTTTCCGAAAATTAATTCATGTGGTGTAAATTTCGTTCCTTCGTGGATGCTGGTGTTATAGAAAAACATTGCTTGTGGTAACCATTCATCCCAATGTTTTTTTCTGAAATATAATGTTTTAAATATTCTATTAAAACATGATGACTTCTTTCTAGTGATCCATTTGATTGAGGATGGAATGAAGATGTCCTGTATGTTTTGATTTGGAATGCTTTGGCTAATTTCTTCATTAATGATCCTGTGAAACATGTACCCTGGTCTGTAAGTATGGCTTTTGGACTACCAAATTTGCATATGAAGTGTTCTGTAAAAGCTTTTGCTACTTCTTCAGATGTGGTTGAAACTAAAGGTATTGCAGATGAGTATTTGGTTAAATTATCCTGGATGGTAAGTATATAACTATTTCCTGTTGTAGTAATTGGTAGTGGTCCTAATATGTCTAAAGATACTTTGTCAAATGCATCAATAGGGGTGTCAGTGATGACCATAGGTTCCTTGTTTTTCATCCTTACTAATTTTACTTTTTGACAACTGATGCAGGTTCTAATATAATCAGTGATTTTCTTTTTCATGTTTTTCCAATAATAATTATTTCTGATTCTATGGTAAGTCTTTTTTATTCCTTTATGCCCTCCTACTGGGCTCTCATGGTTTTCTCTAATTATATGTATTCTTTCTTCTTTAGGTGGTGTGATTATGGTTCCTTTACATAGTGTGATGGAGATGTTTGATTCTGCAAAAATTACTTGTAGGAGTTTATGTAATCCTCTTAGTTCAGGTATAGAACATTCTTGAATTTGTCTTTTATAGAATTCTTGATAAAGTATTTTCAGTGTTTTAGGTAGGTCTTCACTTGAAAGTGTTACTAGGCCAAATATTTCTTTGTTCTTCTTTTTTAAATGTATGATAATTTCTTCCTGTTGAGGTATATGTATTTTTATTTTTTATTTTTGTAAAAATTCTCTTGATTGACTGTCTATTGGTTTTCCCTCTTCATTTAGGAATACAATTAGTATCCCTTTCTTCATCCAGAGGTGGTCAGTTGTCTCTACTATCTTGGATGTGACTGGTAGGTTGCTGATTACTCTTGGTTGTGTTATTTTATGAGTGGTAAGTTGATCTTCTTCTTTAATAATTTTAATTGGAGTTATAGGTGCTGTTGATGTACTTCCTGAATCATTTTTTTCTTCCTTTTTCAGCTCTGAAAATTCTTCTTTGGTTCCTAAAGATGCCTTTTTTGTTCTTGAAGATGCTTTTTTTATTCCTGAAGATGATCTTTTTGTTCCTGAAGATGAATCTATTTTGGGTGGTTCTCTATATATACATGTTTGGGTAGAGTTATTCCTTCTTCAAAGTCTTCAATTTCATCACCAATTATTATTGGTTCATGTCTCCTTTTAAGTGGTTTAGGAGGTTCAGAAATGAGTTGTTTTTTAGGTGGATGATGAATTTCTACTGTGATTCTTTTCTCATTTGGTCTCCTCTTTTTAAATTGTTTGTTTGCTGAGCTTGATGTTTCCTTTTTCCTCTTCCTGTGTTGTTGGTCTTGAAATTCGTCGATATCGCAATATTCTGATTCACTGGAGGTAGTATTTTCTTTAAGACGTTTCTGATGTAGTTTGCTGCTTGTTTCATGTAGCCTTTTATAGTGTTGTGTAATTTTTTCTTTTTTAATTTCTCTCTCAGAATCAGATGAAGTATCTCGCTGGCGTGTAGGATATTGGTGTGTTGTTTTTCTTCTTACAATACTTCTTTCGGACTCAGAGGAGGTATCTCTTTGTCGTGTCGCGTGTTGATACGATTGTTTTTTCTTTTTTGTTTTTCTGTTTTGTTCTGAAGATGTGTCTCGGCGTCTTGTTGGATATTGATGTGTTTCTTTCTTCTTTTTGACTTCTCTGGAGCTTGATGATGTTGTTGGTCTTGGTCTTGTAGGGTGTTGATGAGTTTCCTTTTTTTTCTTGTACTCCCTAGAATCGGATGTCGTCTACGGTCTAGGACGTGTAGGGTATTGGTGCCATTCCTTTTTCTTTTTTATGACTTTTGATCCTGAAGTTGAGGTAGTACTTCTAGGACGAGTTGGATATTGATGCCATTGTTTTTTCTTCTTAATTTCTCTTGATTCGGTAGTTGAAGTAGTTGCTCTAAGTCTCGTAGCATACTGGTTGGTGCCATTGTTTTTTCTTTTTTACTTCTTTTGAATCTGTGGTGGAGTGTTTTCTTTTTGCTTGAATTGGTAGTGTTGCAATAGGATTTCGGGATAATGCATCGGCGTTTATATTTTGTTTTCCAGGTTTATATTTGATTTCATAGTCGTATTCGCTTAATTTTAGTTTCCATCGCATTAATCTTGATGCGGGATCTGTTAAATTATGCAGCCACGTTAATGGTTTGTGGTCTGTTATTAAATAAAATTTTCTTCCGTAAATATAGGGCCTAAAATGAGTTACGGCATATATGACTGCTAATAGTTCTCTTTCTGTGGCAGAATATTGGGTTTCTGCCTTGTTTAATACCCTTGAAGTATATGATACCGGTTGATCTTTCCCGATTTCGCCTTGGCTAAGTACTGTTCCAACGGCGATTCCAGATGCGTCCGTAGTGATGTTGAATGGTTTTGTAAAATCTGGATACTGAAGAATTGGTTCCTCGCATAATTTATTTCTGAGGATGATGAAGGCTTGTTGTTGCTGTTGTGTCCATTCGAATTTTTGTTCTTTTTTTGTTAAATCGGATAAAGGTTTAGCTATTTTTGAAAAGTTTTTTATAAATCTTCTGTAATATCCGCATAAACCAAGGAATTGCCTAATATTTTTAACTGTTTTGGGAACTGGAAACTCTTTGACCGCTTCTATTTTCTTTGGGTCAGGTTTCACTCCATCTTCTGTGATAATGTGTCCCAAATAGGCTACTTCCTTCTTCAGTAGCTCGCATTTTTCCGGCTGGAGATTTAGATTTGCTTCTCTCAGTCTTGCCATAAGTCTATTGAATTTTGTTTCGTGTTCCACGATTGAGCTAGCATAGATTACTATGTCGTCAATGTACACGAATGCTTCGACCCCTTGTAGTCCATCCAGAACGTTGTTCATAAGCCTCTGGAATGAACCTGCAGCATTCTTTAAACCAAATGGCATTCTTTTGAATTGGAAGTGTCCAAATGGCGTTGAAAAAGCTGTTTTGTGCTTATCGTCTGGATGCATGGGTATCTGGTGGAAGCTAGACTTTAAGTCGAATATTGAGAAGTATTTTGCGCTTCCCAATTGATCTAGAATATCGACTATATTTGGCAATGGATATGCGTCGCTAATGGTTTTTTCATTTAATTTTCTGAAGTCGATAACTAATCTCCATGATTTGTTTCCTTGTGTATCTTCTTTTTTTGGTACTATCCAAATTGGAGAATTGTAAGGTGATGATGAATGTTCGATGATATCTTTTTCTAATAATTCGTTTACTTGTCGATTTACTTCTTCCTTTAGTGCTTGTGGATATCTGTATTGCTTTATATTAACTGGAGCTTCGTTGGTTGTAATTATTCGATGAAAAATTTTGTTTGTTGCTCCAAGTTCATCTTCGTTTAAATAAAATCGATCAGCGTTGTTTGAAATTAAATTTTTTATACTTGATTTTTCTTCTTTATTTAGATGTTCCAGGCGAAGTGATGTAAATAATGTAGTGATGCGCTTAGTAGAGTCTAATGGTGCTTCTTCTTCTTCTTCTATTTTAATTTCTTCGTATGGTTCCAATTGTACGGAAGGCATTTGAATTTTTATTTCTTCAGAAGAGACATTTGTTGCATAAAGGAAAGCTATGCCAGTTCTGTTTGTAACAATGGCGTTTCCCATGTACAACTGTGGGTGTATTTCAATTTTTGGTATAAAGCCTGTGTTTTCTTCCGTGTTTTCTACTTTAATGGGTATCGTTGTTCTAGTTCTTGATGGTATGGTGATTAAAGGTTCTTGAAATGGTATGATGTAATTGTTGACTATGAGCATAGATTTGGCATAGTCAATGTTCGCTCCGCTATTCTTGAAGAATTCCGTTCCTAGTATTCCATCGTGCGCTATTGGAAGGTCCTCCACGACATGGAATATGGACTCTGTATCCAGCGCTTTTACTTCGATGTAGCCTAGGGTTGAAAGATAGCCTTCTGTTATTCCATTTAATTCGAAGATGATATTTGTATTAATTATTGCTTTATTCGATATAATATGTCTTTTTATAATATTTATATCTGATCCAGTATCGATCATTAGTGATGCTACTCCTTGATGAAAATTTTCATTTATGAGTTTAATACTTGGAGGCTTTTCCGCGTAATTTGCTTTTAGACACAGGTTCGTTTCTTTACGTACCTGTGGTTCTTGAGTTGTAGTTTGTTGTTGTGGTTGGTTTTTGATTTTTTCTTGATACGCTTTTTTCCTGCATTGCTCAATAGTATGGCCAATGTTTTGGCAATAAGCGCATATTGGAGGTTGTTGCCTTCTCCAGTTTGCGGTGCCTTGGTACCAGTTATTAGGAGGTTGATTTCCCGGGGGTTGATGAGTCGGGTTCGCCAAAGGTTGATTTGCCGGTTGTTGAAAAGCCGGTGGTTGTCCCGTTCCTTGGCGTTGATATGAAGGATTCCGACCCATATTTTGATGCTGGTTCACCGGGGTTTGGTTTTGTGGAACCCGGTTTTGTTGCATCCATCGATTCCTTGGTTGATTGTAATTATTGTAGTTGCTGTTGAAGTTGTTGTTGTTGAAGTTATTGTTGTTATTATTGTTGAACCAGCAATTTTGAATCGTATGTCCCGGGCGCTGTCAATGCTGGCAATATTTTGGCTGCCACTGGATTGATGATACCTGCTGCCTTTGGAATGAACGGCTACTGCAGGTATTGGTGCTGTGGCCGTATCCAAAACAGTTGCTGCATTGAACGGCCTTCGTTCTCATCATATTCTCTTTGTACTCTGCTTCGCCTTTGATAGCTGCACTAATTGCTTCGTCTAAGGTGTCGAATTCGCAATTTCGCAATCGACTGAAGATTTCTGGTTTTATCCCAGTCAGAAATGCTTTGACAGCATTGGCTTCTGCAGATACATTATATTGCTGCGTATGATTAGGAATTTCGATTTCATTACAGTTCTGAATTTGCAGCAGGATACTGGAGACTCGGCTGCTATAGTCGACGACTGCTTCGTTCGCCATTTGAGCCATTTTCGACATGTCTCCGTATAATTGTATCGATGAGTACAAAGGAGCAAATCGTGATTTTAACACCGTAATTAGCCGTTCGATAGTATTGTAGTCTCCGCTCAATACTACTCTCGAAGCTTGTCCATATAGTTTATTTTTAATTAACTGGACTAGGCCGTATTCGGCGTTTGGTGAAATCATGCCCCTAGCATTAAGGCAATTCTTCGTGAATTGATACACGGATATGTTGTGGCCATCGAAAGGTGGCACTATGTCCGCTGCATCCCTTATGCTAATAGGTCGGTTGCCCTCTACTGGTACGTTGGCTTCGTTATCCATCTTATAATTATTTATTAATGTATATATATATATGTTGTGACCCTTTCGGGGGTTCACTCTATACAATATTTTGTCGTTACTACACACTCTCTCAATCCTTTAGTATAACCGTTGGGCGCCAGCCACTCGCGATGGCAATCGAAAATTTGGAAAAAGGGGACAGAATGGGGGTCGTTACAAGGGATGGGACACGGGCACTTTCGTCCTTACAATATCGCGGGGGAGTACGCAAGGAGGATTTGTCGAGGGCTAGGAGAGATCTCAGGGTAGGGAAGGTTCTCTGGAAGTTCGTACACGTTACGCGTGAGAGGAATTTTGTGGACGGGATTACTAGGGGGCTGGACAAAGGGGTTCGCAAAATATAACATCGGATAACCGGCACGATACGCGGATACGTAATTCCGAACTCGAAGGTTACCGTTGCCGAAACTCAGGTACTTTACAAAGTAATATCGCAAGGGACTCGCCAGAACTCTTACGCACTCTCACTCAACTTTCTTTCCCTAATCGTTTTCGTACTCTCTCAATTTCCGCTCTCGATATGCTTTATTAGATAGCCTAGGCTCAATGACGGCTCGTCGTCGCTGCGGCGACGACGGGCAGGCCCTCCAAACTCCCGTATTTAATGCTGTAACTAAAATTAGTTTGACGCAGAAAATCCAGGCGGCTCTGGTGTCGATACAAACATATATAAATGATATCGGTGAGGTACACACACACACAAGCACATGGTCCCTATATACGTGTGGATGGTCTTATTCAGTCTTATTCAAAACGGTGAAAAATAAAAATAATGATAGGGAAAAAATTACAACAATATATAAAGGGAAATGGAAATATATTAAATTTGTAATACATATACATACATATATATATATATATATATATATATGTATATAATATAAAAGTATTATAAAAAATAGAATTATAACTCATATAAAGTAATATAATTATAATTGTAATTATAAATAATATCAAAAGTAGAATTATACAATAAATCATACATTCTACTCGCAGATTACATTATTATACATTAATTTACATACATTTCATACAAAACATACATTCAATATAAAACATACATTTCATACAAAACATACATTCAATATAAAACATACATTTCATACAAAACATACATTCAATATAAAACATACATTTCATACCAAACATACATTCAATATAAAACATACATTTCACACAAAACATACATACATCTCCATCTACAAGCATGCGGACACCCTTGAAAACAGAATGTTCTTTTTAAACATGAACCAAATGAGATTTCTTGAGGAGTTGTACAAAATGAATCTACTAGATGATGTGCCTGGTCGTTTAAAAAAATTACAATTTATTGAAATCGTTAAAAAAAATAGTGAAGGATAATTTTTGAAATTTTATATGCAAGCCTATAATGAAAATTACAAACATAGATTTTGTAGATGTAAGCTACAGTGACTCACGAAATTCATCACATCGTACGAATGTTCCTAGTTTTCTTGAAATACAACTTTCTTAGAAATTTAAAATTTAGTAATTTAAATTATTGATTAAATACATTTCCAAAGATCTATAATTTGTCATTACATTTTGATTAAATAAAAAGTAGAACAATGGAAACTATTTGATCAGTTTTGTGAGTCATATGCATGCATATGCATACTGAAAATTTAATCGAGATCCGTTAACGTGTATAAAAGTTATAAGCACTTGAAATTAGTGAAAATCGTGATTAGTCGCGGATAATTTTCACTAATTTCAATTGCTTATAACTGTTAGACGTGTTGACATTTTCAACATGCATATAGCTTACTTACATCTACAACATGTATGTTTTTAATTTGCATTACAGGCCCAAAAGAAGCAATTATAAGAAGTGTCCTTCAGTATTTTTATCGCGACTGTGACAAACGTTTCGTTTTATTAAAACGAAAAAAGCACATCATCTAGTAGATTAATTGTTACAGCTCCTCAAAAAATCTCAAGTTGTTTGGTGCAATTTTAAGAAGAGCATTATGTTTTAGAGAGTATCTGCATACTCATAGACGGAGGTGTATGTACATCACACACACACAGAATGTCTCGAAAATCTCGGTAGAAACAAGAAGGAGGCGATTTCTCGTGCAAAAGTGAGTTCGAAGTGTAGGATGACAATCTCTCATTCAAGAGTGCGCTCTCAGGGAAACTGACTACGAAGCTCCGTCAAGCACGTGTGCATCTGAACAGGCAAAAGGGGAGTCGGTTGAACGGCGTTCCTCGCATTCAATGTCATGACTTGCAGCACTGAATTGTGACCAAAAAATTACCGATATTTGAAGCTTCTACAGGGTGATTCTCTCGCTACGCTACCCGAAAGGAAGTGTTGCCACAATAGAATGTACAGGGTGATCCTCTCGCAGCCGGACACAAAGGAATTGACGACAATGAACCCCTTGACCTCACCATGAAGACACACAGAGTCGTCTCGGACCGGGTGAGTCTCCACTGGTACGTGATAATGCGGACCTCTTTATGATGCGGTCAAGGGGTTCATTGTCGCCAGTGTTCCTTTGTATCCGGCTGCAAGCGGATCACCCTGTAGAAGTCTACATCCCATTTCTGTCATCGCTTACTTGTCGGAGGTGGTCCCTGCAGCGAAGACGGCTGTGTGCGTGAAAATGTGTTCAATCTCGTATTCACTACAGCATTTGTGCTCCGCAAGCATTCGTTCGGGCAAAAATGCTCAACTGAGTACGAGGCTTTAAGGAAATATTCTGTTTTCCGCACCGGTTAAATGGGACTCTTCGCTGTAGGGGTCAACTAAACGATGACAGAAATGGGATGTCGACTTCTACATTCTGTTGTGGCGGCACTTCTTTTCGGGTAGCGTAGCGAGAGGATCACCCTGTACTGTTGTCTGCTACAAGCCATATTTCTTTTTATGTTTACAAATAGAAATGTCGTTACAGATATACAAAAATTTCTTCTATAAATTTGAAAATTGGGGTGTTCCCCTTGAAATGATCCCTACAAAATTACTGTACGTTTTTTACTTCAGTTTGAATGAACAATGTGTCGTCAACATTACAATAATCCTAAGTACATCAGGAAGAAATTGTGCATGGCCGTCTTATACCTGGTGTGTGTTGTGCGTTTTTAAAAACGTGTATTACCACCCTGCTGCCTTATTACTTATCGGCTTGTGAGAGTTCTTTTGACACTCCTCAATGTACGGCCTACCGGCCTAGAGTATCCCATACGGGATTTACTGATGGGTGGTAAATATATGGTATCCGACCATGCTAAACGAGGACTGTATTTTCATTATTGTAATGTCAATTGTAAGAAATGGTATAAAACAGTATAGAATAGTAACTTTTCAAGGATCATCTCAAGAGGGATATCCAATCCTCAAATTCATGGCAAATTTAACACGTTGAGTGCCACGCGAATTTATAAGGAAATCCTCGTCAGGCCACGCGCGCTGCTTAGAAGTGTGCTGGTATTGTGGTATAGCAATGCCAAGCGCACTTCTAAAATTGAAACTTACAATGTACAATAATTAACACTTAAACGACCGCTCACGAGATTTCTCGTGTTTCAATGCTGAGATGTCGGTCATTTAAGTGTTAAAACAATGTCCTTTTTTTAATTTTATATCGTATTTTACACTGTCAGTCACCGATGACGTATGTGGCACTCAACGTGTTAATGTTGAAATAACTTTTTGTATGTCTGTAGCGACATTTCTATTTTTAACTCGTTCGCTACCAGCCGTCACATATGTTTTAAAATTTATCATACAAAATAATATATATAATATATAAATGTACTTCACTTTGCAAAATTGTATTTATTTACTTTTTGTATTCCAACTCTATTCATTTCCTTCTAATTTGATATGTCACACATACATATGTGACGCATGGGCGACAACGGATAGTTTTTATATAGCCCAACGACACATGTGTGCCAGTTTGAAAGAATCTTTCTTTTACTTTTTTAGAATGTTGTTAATATAAATACTATTTATATAAAGTCTGTTCTTCTAAACGTCATGGGACATATTTCCCATGAGACTCTGGTAGCGAACGAGTTAATGGGTTATACATTGTCAGGAAGCTGAAAAAAAGCGATTTTTCAAATCTTTTTTTTTGGAAAGACGTTTGCATTTATTTTAATGAATCTTTTTATATTCAATTAAGTTGATCTTCACGTATACACTCAATCTGACATCACAAGGCAATTAAGATTTAGTTTATATAAGGTGAAATCTTGTCTTTAATGGAAGGTTTATAAGCAATTTAAAACATTTTTTTTTTCAAAAATGACATTTTGTTTTGAACAGCCGCCATTTTGTTCAAACGTGATCTTTTTCTGATTCCTTCTATTAAAGACAAGATTTTACCTTATATTATCTAAATCTTCATTGCTTGTTGATTTCAGATGATCCACTCCAGAGATATCTTGTTCACCACAAAACGCCTTTTTTTGGAGGTGCTCTTCGAGATCGGGCCTAGCAGCTCGACAAATCAATATTTAACAAAAAAAAAAAATGAGTGTATACGTGACGATTAACTTAATTCAATGTAATCGCTTTTTTCAGCTTCCTGACTATGTATAACCCCTCAAGGGGTAACACCGCTTTGATCGCTTCAATTAACACGTTCGCGACGGGATGATCCACCGGTGGTACATTCTTGTCTATCCCATGGGATCAGATGAGCCACCGGTGGTACATTAACTATTGTCGCGTCATAGCATTGAAATAACTGATTACTGTAATTAACAAATTTATTTACATCCCGCCCCACGGCAGGGACACGAAATTCAGGCCCCGTCGCGAACGTGTTAATGCAGAAGGATTACTTTATGAGCCGCCATTTTTCATATAACAAAAAAGAACTTTCTATTTTAATATTGCATTTCTGAACCCTTTCGGTACGAGCGCTCTGTCCGCGATCAGTCCCATTTTGTATGAAGATTTTCATACATCAAGATTTTCAACATAAAACAATGTTTCTTCTAACAAGTATTGTTATATATAGTTACAGGCTATCACATGAATGCCGGATATATCCGGCGCAGGTACACACAGGTCATCAAATGGATGCCGGATATATCCGGCACTCGTATCGAAAGGGTTAAAAAAAAATTCTCGAAAAAGCCTTAAATTTTGAAGCGTTCAAAGTGGTGTTACCTCTTCAAGTTGAAAACATCGCAGGGAAAATGGCTTGTAGCAGACAAAAAAGAAGCTTAAAATATCGACAATAAGTTGGTCACAATTAATGCTGCAAGTTATGACATTGTTTACAAATGCGAGGAAAACTGTTCACCCGACTCCCTTTCCCGTTCAGGGGCACACGCGGTTGACGAAACTTCGTAGTCAATTTACCTGAGAGTGCAGTCAAGAATGAGGGATTGTCATTCCACACTTCTCACTCACTTCTGCACGAAAATTCGTCTCCATCCTGCTCGTATCGTGATTTTCATGACATTTTACATACATACATTGCATTCATCACACACACTGTATACATTACAAAACACTGTATACATTGCATTCATTCCACGTGCTGTATACATTACAAAATACTATATACATTACATACATTCCATACATTGCACACATTCCATACATAACTTACTTCCTACTTATATGAAGAGCTCGTGTTATAAGTGGATCCGAAGACGCAGGCTCCTCGGATCCATTTATAACACGATTTACTCTTCCTATATAATTCTTGACAATATATATGATACATTGATGTATCACATCAATTGCCATGTTCGGAGCATATCAATTTAAAATCCACATGCTCCGAAATGCATAATTTAAGAGTCGCAATAAGGTTAGGAGTGTGCGCTATCTGTGGCATATTAGCGAGGCAAATAGACACTACCTGCGTTATTAAGGATCTACACGCAGCACGCATCGATGAACCTTCAGAAACATTCATTTCAAAAACTAATGCCGAACAAAATTTGCAGGTGGTGTTCTTCTTCAGAACACCCCGTGAAACATACTGAACCACTGTCAATACAGTGGATTCAGCAGCTGCCGAAACGTTGTAATTTAGAAAAATATTGGAATTGTCGATCATCGATGCAGCTGGAGCAGGTGACAAATATTTTTTTAGACTAATTAAAAAGTTTGCGGATTCTTCAGATTCGCAGTTAGTATCCGCACTTACCAACTGCGAATAGGAATTTAAGAGCAATGTCCTATAATACCCGTGAAAGGCAGTACACGTTGGATTAGTATTTCGCGTACCATGCTGTCTAATCTGTCCGAAAAAGTTTTCTAAGGCATCTTGGTTAAAATTACGACCAATAAAGTGAGAAAATCCAAGATTGCCTAGAAGTGTTGTTAAAAATTTAAAATTTTGTAGCGTTCTAATCCAATTGTGTACTACCAGTGGACGCTCTTTATCCGCAAACTTTCTTTTGATAAACGTCATGCTTCGAAAAACATTAATTCCTACATCCCAGATATTGGGTCTATCACAGTTCGTATCTACTACCGGAACAGGACGACTACTGTTGACACTGTCGAAAATATCATTCATAAAATGAATGAATCGAGCAGTGCCAACACCTTCTAAAGACATTTCACGCGTACCGCACACACTCTTAACTTTATTGCGACTCATGAGTGTCATGACGGACCCAACCGATTGACTAAACACCTGCGCGCAATACTTAACCTTCATTTTCCTAATTTTATCTACTACTACATGCTTTGCAGTAAGCTTCTTCAGAACTCGGTCCTGAGAAGAAGCATTACTGCTATCAATAAAATATAAATCTTCCACGTATGACCATTTAGCCACACGTGGAACATTATCCGCTAAATGGAATTGCAAATCTTTAGTCAAAAGATTGTTCCGCATGCACTTTAATAGGTGCGGAGGATCGAAGAGCGGCACGATTTGATTTTCATCAATAACAATTATATCATGCCGCAATGGATTGGACTGCTGAAAGGCATTTCTTTTCGAATAATCTATTAGGCATTGTATTGCCTTACAATTCGTGCTGCCTTGGTCACAAACTGAGGATACAACTACAATGCCGGCCTGACATGCACGGCGAACTAATTCTTTAAACATCCTAACGATGCTCTCCGCGGAAGATGTACCCCTACAAAAAGTGTATGCCACAGTTGCTTCCAAGGTCGCACTCCGTGTATGCCTTTCAACATCCACACCATGGCATGATCCGCGATATCTACTGAACGCGAAAAACCGTAGTCTACAAATCCTTCAACTATGTCCATTGAAGGATTGTAGACCAGTGACGGCTATAATTTAATTTCGTCGAAAAGCAGAATAGCGTACCTGCTTTTCTCGTCTTGAAAGAACTCGGACCGCTCTTCGAGTTCATGGAATACGTTGTCGCAAATTCCAGCTCTTAGTGGAATGTGCGACAATAATTTCCGAAGCGTTTCGATACTTGGCAAAAGAAATAATTTTTACAAATATCGAAACGCTTTTGGACTTTGCTTATAAATACTTAGTGCTAGTACCTTCTCCTCTTCCGTGAAGCGTCGTCCGTAGATGGGTCTTCCCTCGTTGCGCATCTGGGCGGAAATCATCGCGTGCAGGGGTGTTGGCAAGTTTTCCAAAACTTGGCATACACCTACCTGCACGAGACGCTCTATCTTCTTGATGCGGTCCTTCGTTGCCATCTGCCGCCGCTTGCATTGCCGCGCCGTCTTCAGTACCGCTGCCACGGCGCTGTAGACTCGTTGCTGCAGGGGCTTCTCCACGATGTTGTCCCTGAGCATCTTCAGTATATTACCTGCAGAAGGAAACATACAATAAAATTACTCTGTAAAGGATATATAAAGTTATATAAAGTACAATATAGTTTACATGTGTATTACTGCCATGTGTACCGTATACACAGTGTAATTTACACATGCAAACGCATAATATCGACTGAAGATATGTACAAACTAGGATGGCGCACTGAGCGAGACCTTAAATGGAGGATGTATAACTCAGTATAACTCTGAGAGTACCTCCAGTTACGAGGAAGTGTATCCGATTTGGAGTACATCAATCTGGGGTATATTATTTCCTTGTACTTGCAAAGAAAAATACGTCAAATAATGCACGTAAGAAATACATAAAATAAAAATTTCAGTTGTATATGTTACCAGCATTGTATGAAAAGCAAGCATTGTATGAAAAGCAAGCATTGTATGAAAAGCAAGCATTGTATAGAATGCCTGGCGTTTTTGAGCAAAGTATAAAATATCCCAATTATTTTAATATTATATCAACTTTGGATTCATATTGCCTAGGCCAGTAACATGTACAAATGATTAAAAAAAGGAGTAGAATATCAACAATTTCCTTTCGGTAGGAAATAAAATTGTATACATTTCTCCCATTTTATCATATGGATGCAACAAGGAATGTTTAATGGAATTAATTAAATTGTACCGCTTTGAGTTAATAACTTCAAATATTTTTTTATTTATTCTATATTCTTTGCAGTGTTGTCCTGCACTTATGATTACTTAACCTAATATTTGAATACTTATTTCATACCTTTCTGGCCTTTCTGGGCTTGTGATCGCTGATGCTCTCTTCCAGGGACAGCACAATCTGTAATTGTATAAAAGACTTAAATAAAAGTTCCCTTTAAATGACTCATGCATATTTAATACTAATATCCAGTAATATAGGAACTCATACCTGCATTATGCAATGGCTTCTCTTATTTTAGACTTGGTCTGTCTAAGTCGTTGCATTGGATTTCTACAAACAACAGAATAATATTTGTTAAACATACCAGTCTACAACTAAGAAAGATAGTAAAACCAAAAGTAATATTCGTTTATGGTAACAGACTAACCTCTGGATGGTCCAGGAAGTGCTGTGTATTCCACATGTCCCACGATGCCACTCTTATCGTCCACTCCCCCGGTGCAGTTAGGTTTGCCTGTCAGAACAAAATTAAATAACATTATAGATACATTTTATGCTAGAAGTATTATTATGTATTTTCAGTTGTGACCCTTTTGGGGGCTCACTCTATAATCCCTCCACACAATTCTCTCGTACAAACGCTGGGCGCCAGCCACTCGCGGTGGCAATCAAAATTTGGAAAAAGGGGCAGAATGGGGGTCGTTACAGGGGATGGGACTCGTGGCACTTACGTCCTTACAATATCGCGGGGGAGTCCGCAAGGAGGATAAGCGTGGGAGGGGAGATCTCAGGGTGAGGAAGGTTCTCTGGAAGTTCGTTACGTTACGCGTAGGGATTCCTTTAGACGGGATTAATAGGGGGCTGGGCAAAAGGGTTCGCAAAATATAACGTCGGATAACCGGCGCGATACGCGGACACGAAAGTCGCAATCGAAAGTCACCGTTGCCAAAGCTCAAGTACTTTACACAATAGTATCGCAAGGGACTCACCACACTTCCCGCTCTCGCACTCCTCGAAATCTCTTTAATTCGCTATACGCTTCGCTTATTCTCAAAAAAATCTCTCTCTGTCAATCGCCTTGCTTAGCCTAGGGCTCAATGACGGCTCGTCGTCGCGGCCGCGACGCCGGGACCGTCGCGGGATGGTTTTTGGGGTGGGGTGGGGAATAGGAAGGGGGCCTTTTCTAGCAACGGAATAGATGGGTTATCGATTGTCGATCGGCCGGTGTTCGGGATCGATGGGGCCGGCTGATCTCCTGCGGCGGCGGGCGGACTGAAGTCTTCGGGCTCGGCGACAGATGGCTTCGGGTGGACATTTGTATCAGCTGCTGGGCCGCTTCGTCTGGTTTTCCGAAGTCCCGCGTTGCTTTTCCTCTCCTGGAGGGTGGAAGGTCTGTCGCCGGCCTCGTAGCTCCTTTTTGCGGGTGATCCCTGTTGTCTCTTTTCCGTCGCCTCCATCGGCCCGACACCGGCGGGCGGGGAAAGGGGGTGAGGTGTTAGAAGGGTTAAGGGTCATTTTTAAGTGGGATTTGAGGTGGGAGAAGCGCAGCGATTGTAACGGGGGGGCACAGGTGTCACCACGTTACAAAGTATACAGGTCTTCTGGTATTTCCATCCGGGTGTCTTGCTCTATTTGAATAGAGGCAGCCTCTGACACTGTATAATACATATTTTCATTAACAATTATCTACATACGCTGTACAAATTATGTAAGAGTATTACCTGGTAAGTACAGTGTTGGAACTACGGATGTAGTCAGCCTCTTTCTCATGAAGTATTTTTCTTCAAAGTGGCTGCTACATATCACCCGGAACTTCAGTTTTTCGGGTGGAAGCATTAACAAATTTGGATTGTTACATGCTTCCACCCACTGCATCATCCTCTTCTTATCCTTCTTCTCCTGGGGGAAGGTGAACATCCTCAGGTACTGCTGGGTGCAGCCTCTAACGCTGCATACTTTCATCCGCTTCCTTTTAAGACACATTTTAGTCATTAAAATTAAATATATTAATGAAACACCAATGTAAACAGTTACTGTTTTCAGTCACAAGACTAAAAAATTCTGTACTTACTTCATTTCTATCTTCACCTGCTGTTGCTGCATCTCAGCAGAAATGATAAAAAATCTCGAAAAAACCTGAAAAAAACCTTACAAAATATGTTGTTAAAGAATAGGAATAATAATAATAAAAATAATAATACTAGTAAAAATAATAAAAGTAATAAAAATAATAAAAATAATTATAAAAATAGGAATAGGAATAATAATAATAATAATAATAATAATAATATTATTGCAAATAAAATAAAATTGTGATACGTGTTAGCCTTATCTTACTGCCCACGCTATTGCTTTCAATGACCGTTAATCATCGACATGTGCGCCACATTTCTTCAGTTTCTATAATTTTTGAAACAATTGAACATCGCCGCGACTAATTTCGCGGGAATATGACGTCACGATATCTTTAGTTGTTTGTTAAAATCAGTGATACAAGCTATGCATGTAGAGAAGTGACATCAGCGCCTCCTGGTAGTGAGGCGTAAACCTAAAATTTGCATCAAAATCACAAGAGTGGAGCTTGGAGGGCCTGGTGACTATAGATAGTAGAAGACTGGACATGCCTTTGTTCTCAAAGGCTCGTGAAATTGTGCCTCGAGAACGAGCGCCATCTGCTCTATCCTAATATAAAAATGTGAAACACTTCGCACTAGAGAAGTGTAACACGCGTTGATGGTAACGGAAGATTGCTTCGATACCCAGGATTGTACCCCTTTGCTTACAGCCTTCAGCACAGCGTTGTCATATCTCACTAGACAAAGAAAGAGAATACGCGCAACGAAATAAACTGATCGTGAGACAAATGCATGTCAAAGCAATGCCGCGAGATCTTTTACTTTATCGAGCTCCACTCAATTTCTAGATGCGGACATGGTTTTTCTGTTGAAAAAATAATTTTAATTTCAGAGAAGTAAGACGTTCGTACGGAGTGAACAGAAAATGCAATTTATGCATGCAGTAATGATAAATAATAATTGTATTTTTAAAATATAATGTGGGACAGGTATTTAAAAGAAAAAAAGTATATTTTAAAAACATTTTCTTTTAATATTCATTATTAAAATACATGCGGTGCAGCGTCATCCCATAAATTGGGTGCGCCGTAGATGCGTACACGGTGGCCGGCGGAGATGCGTACATGGAGGCTGGTGGAGATGCGTACCCGGAGGCCGATGGAGATGCGTACACGGTGGCCGGCGTAGGTGCGTAGACGGGGGCCGGCGGAGATGCGTACACGGGGGCCGGCGGAGATGCGTACACGGGGGCCGGCGGAGATGCGTACACGGTGGCCGGCGTAGGTACGTAGACGGGAGCCGGCGGAGGTGCATGTATATCTTTCCTCTGGTATCGTCTTAATTCAGTTTTCATTTTTCGAACTTTTTTATTCGCCTGGCGCCGTGCTGCTTCTCTTATTTTCTAAAATTCATATAAAATTACAAGATTAATAAAATACATATACACAAGGCACAGAAAGGTTTATTATGAAAAACATTCGTAACACATAATATACACACACACTCACACACAAACGAAATGTATAAAAGTATATCGAGAATATCGAGAAAAGTACATAGCACATACACTCATTACTCAGTTGTATGGAGGTTGTCATGTAATTGTACATGACACTTTGTACATGTAATAATAATGTACCTGTCAAGAATTGAATTCAGGTGTTTTCCCGATCAAGGTTCTGGGGTAAGTGCCATGCCGTTCCTCATGGTCCTCCTACCAGAAGATGCAAGATCTTCCCCACTCCGTGGCCAGATCCTTCTAGATCAACCTTATCTTTTGACACGTGCCGTGCAGCACCATGACTTCGGGTCATCGGCCACACGCGCGTTCCTTCGAGAATCGGCGATCGAACTCTCTATCGCCGTTCCATAACCAAAACATCCGCGACTCTTAGAATTCGTCGCACCTCAAGTATCAACTACCGCCGGCCCAAGTCCGATGACAGACATATGGCTCGGGGTATCGATAACCTAAAGAATCCTAAGAAATCCTTGAAACCCAGGTCAAAGCCCCAAATGCATTGACCCTGCCACGTGTCAACCCTTGAACACGTGCTGACGCTAACACGGCCAAACTGACCTGCTTCACGCTCTCGGGAAGCTGCAATTCAGGAACTCATTCGCACAGTATATTAACAATATTCTGGTTTACCTATGCGCCACAATCTGGCACCCAAAATTCCTCAAAACAGCGTCTCTAGGCCGCACAACCCCCGGCTCCGCACTTCAATCATGCCCTGCCGCTGCTACTGCCAAACGCTTTTACCACAAGTGTTTTCCTGGCGTCATGGCCTCCACAGTTCCGCACATTACCTGTACCCTACTGTAGTTACCGCCCACACTTTTATCATCCTGGGTCATTGAAGTTATAACGTCCTCTATTCCGCGCAATTTGTGTACCTTTCAAACGCCGTCCTTCGACTACCCTGTCAAGGCCACAACCACGTGCCTTCTATGACGAAGTTTAATTTCGAACCCCTAGCGTTACTCTATTCCGTACACAACATTGTCGCCTTTCATACGTTAAGCTTCAGATACCTCTGTTCTATTTTATAAGACAACCGCAGCCTTATGTTTCCGTTGTCATTCTCACGTTTCAACAGAAACACCAATTCCATTCTAATTAATTAAAAATTTGTCCAACAAGGCAAACACAAAAAAAAGCAACTCAAATATTATTATTGTTTACTCTCTCTCTTTTTATACTTTAATAAATTAAAAGGACATTACAAAAAATTAAAAAAACAATCAATTGACCTACAACTAAATGAGCTTTATAACAAATAATAGAATCAAAAAAAAAAAAAAGAAAAACAAACGCAAAAGAGTTATAATATCCGGTTTACAGTATTGTAGTTGCAAAATATTCCGAATAACAAACAATATAGATCGCTAACACGGCTCATCTTCAACGTTACGCTCATCAGACGATGAACAAAGATTGTCAGGATCGATATCCCCAGACCATTCACCTTTCCATAACTTCATACGATCTTTAGGCACCGTTTGTGGCCTCTTAGTTTTGCCCACCACTTCAAAACGGTCATTTTGCAGCACCTTCGATATTACAAACGGGCCTAAATACTTCGACTCTAATTTGGCTCGTCTTAAATCGGCTGGTTTTACAAAAACTGTGTCGCCTTCCTTGTACACCACATTGTCCCTGCGTTTCTTATCAAATCTAGTATTTTGTTCAACCGCATTTTCCGCTAATCGTACAGATGCCAAGTCCCTGTCTTCATTAACATTAATTCGTTCGTTTGTGTCTGGCAACTCGGCCTCAACGCGATCAGCAACACCTGTACCTCGCTCTAATCCAAACAACAAACGATATGGAGAAAACCCGGTCGTTTTCTGCACAGTCGTATTTAATGACAACATAAGCTTAGCTAGCTTGTTCGGCCATTCCTTAAATTTTTTTATTTCTACCGTCAAGAGATTTGTTACTGTCGCCACATAGCGCTCTGCTTGACCGTTGGCTCGTGGGGCACCCGTAGCAACATAATGAACTATACTACCGTGTTTCTCAATAAATTGTTGCAATTGTTTAAACGTGAAGTTAGTACCTCTGTCAAAAATAACAAGTTGCGGGACACCAAACAACGTCAAACGTTCTTTAAAGATTTGTAACATTTCATCACCGCTTAAAGTTTTTAGTGGAACCAACTGTAAATATTTTGTGAAGGCATCTACTATAATTAAAATATGTTGGTAACCCTCCTTAGATTTTTCAAAAGGCCCAACACAATCACAATGAATTGTGTAAAACGGGATACACTTTTTAGGAATCGAATGCAAATAGCCCTGCTTCGGCCCCGTGTGTCTTTTGGCAACGACACAGGTGAGACAATGATTAACGTATTTTTTTACGAAAGCTCTCATCTTCGGAAACCAATACTTTTTAAAAATCCGGTCATACGTTTTTTTAAAGCCAACATGGCAATTTTCATCATGATAGAGACGTAGCAGGCCAAACCTACTACCCTTCGGTACAAAACTACGATAAAGGATTCTTCCGGAATCAGAAAGTATTTTACGGCACAAAATATTCTCCCTTACGCCGAAATCGCTACATAAGGTATCATTATCATGTACTCGTTTGATCAAATTTTGGGTCTCCTCGTCCTTTCTCTGTACTGTCTCTAACCAAGAGCCTTCACAGATAACATTAACGCGATAGTCCTTAGGAGGGTTACGGCTAAAATAATCTACATGCTCCACATATTTTCCCTTTCGATATATTATATCAAAATCGTAATCTTGTAGAAAAATCCACCACCTTGCTACGCGCGGTAACAAATCCTTTTTCGTGGCGGTAGCCTTAATAGCATTACAATCTGTGATTATTTTAAATTTAAGACCTAAGAGATACACGCGAAAATGCTTTAACGCATTAACAATAGCAAGTGTTTCAAGCTCATAAGAATGATAACGTGCCTCCGCCGGTGTAGTACGTCGACTAAAATACGCAACTACTCTCAAATCCCCATCTACTTTTTGAAAGAGAATAGCTCCATACCCTATCGCACTCGCATCGGTGTGCAATTCAGTTTCCCTGTTTGGATCAAACACCACAAGTAACGGGTTAGAACTTAATTTCTCTAATATGTACCGTCGCGCATTTTCGTCCTCTTCAGCCCGTAATGTAGGATATATTTTATCAAAAATAGCATTAAATATCCGGAATGCAAAAGAAAATTTCTTACTAGGGGCTATAAGACTTCCAAAATCGGAATCATTATTTTTTTTCTTCTACGCACGAAGAAAGATTAAAATCTGTTCATTTCGTGAAAGAACTGTTGTACTATCTAATAATTCTGCCTTGCATATGTCGCAGTTAGTTTTTCTAATGTTTTTCATAGCGACATATCCCGCAAAATATTCAATGGCACACGATTCTAAGATGTGGGCAGTTTCAGATACTTCTTGCAAGATATCAGCGATGATAGCATCACTTGCATCCTCTGCTTCTAGGCTTTTATGGGTGACTCCAGAATCTCTGATGAATCTGGAGTCACTGCTGTCATAATTAACAAAATCTGACGAATCGCCGGTACTAATTGACGCAACATTTTCCGAAGATTTTGGTAACTTCAAAAGATTAAGATCTTCATCATCTAAACAATTTGCAGATTGCGACGGCTTCATTAAATTTAACATCATATTTTTCTGCAAATTTAATCTAAATGTTTTCGCGGACGGATTTTGTTCATAATTACCCGCGTTATGTCTGATCATAGAAAACAAATTTTCTATTGGATCTTGTTGTAATCGCGACGTCATTAAATATGACGTACCTTCATCGCGAATGTCATGCCACAATTGTATCGTCGCATTAATTGACAGCTGCAAGCCTCTGAAGCACGGAGGACGTACCTGCCGACCCTTTTGAATCACAAACCAATTTGTACATGCTGTTGCCTGTCTTATCAAATTCTCTTCTACTTGAGGATTTTTATTTGATAAGGCACACTTTTGCGGATTAGCATCATGCGCGGTTCGACTGTTTAAATTATCGAATAAATCATTCAACAGTCGAACAAAACATGCAGTATTCACAACAGTATCGCTTTGGATCTGTCTCTGCGTGCTGGCCGTTAACAAAGCTGTCGAAACTGTTCGACTAAACACTTGCACAGCGAGCCTACAATTCATTCGTTCGAATATGCTTTTCTGACAATTTTACAGCTGCCCTAGTGCCTTTTTTCGTGCAAGGTCCCATAGAGATGATATATCTGACCATGAAACTACAGAATCATTAATCACCAAATCATACTGCAATAAATTGTTGCAAATGTTTTTAAATACATGCAAATAATCATGAAGAAAATAAATTTTATTTCCTTCATGTATTATACATGGTTTCTCAAGAGATACTTTTCGATCTACTACCGATCTGCTACCAGAGCCTTGATCGCAAACAATTTCACGCACCCGTAAACCAGCGCTACAG
The DNA here is from genome assembly GCF_907164935.1 of Osmia bicornis bicornis. Taxonomy (NCBI): domain Eukaryota; kingdom Metazoa; phylum Arthropoda; class Insecta; order Hymenoptera; family Megachilidae; genus Osmia; species Osmia bicornis. The sequence continues at coordinate 52,245 of NW_025791212.1, read as the reverse complement.
ACAGCAGCAATTACCGCATCAAGCACATTCAACAAGTTTACAGTTGACATGTTGCTGCTACTTATGAAATAAGCAATTAGTTGCTTCCAATTATAAAATAAACCGCGAAGCATGAAAACTAAGGCTTGCGTGCCTGGTTTCATTTCAGATCCGAATGCACCATAATCTTGGAAGCCTTCAATTTTTTGTTTTTTTGAATGAAAATCAAAGGACTTCTTTATTGTCATTTCGTCGAACAGTAACACGCAATTTCGTTCAGCACTATCCATCCACGATACCTTTCTATGTAACTGCGTAAAAAAGGTCGTACAAATGCCCGGCCACATTTCAATGCTTCCAAACCATCTACTAATTGTCATAGCACATGGTAAACGGAAACCGAAATCGTTACGAAGTTTTCTGAATAAACTCGGTGACGAATAGTGCATTGATAGACAAATATGTTGCTCGTCCGCAGAATATACGGGTTGCGGATACAATTGCATTAACATGAACGTCTTTACATCGTTCGAAACTTTGTCTTTTATATTTCGAACGAAATCTGACTCCGTCATTTCGTACGACTCTATTTTACGTTTTAATGCTAATATTTGTTTATTTTTTCTAGCAAGCAGTTTACGCAATTTCTGCGTTGCTAATCTCAATTGATCAATTTCTTTTTTTTCTTTGATCTACAAAGGAATTTGGGTGAATGGTTACGACTGTTACACGTAGGCTCTTCATTATCCTCACCCAAATCGTACAATACCGATACAGCATCCTTCTTCAATTTCAGTTGCACTACCTTGTCTTTTTCGGCAAAATGCCTTGAACAAATATACCGGTGTTTCGATTGGAGATCGGTTAAACCCGCGAAATCGTCGTTTCCACTATTTACGATCCACTGTATTAACCGATCATTGTCTGCAACTGGGAATGAATGTAATTACGCGACGTAACACCACAACCGCGATAAACACATTTTTTATATCTAGCGCGCGTATCACAAAATACATACCATATTTTGAACACTGAAAGCGGTTACAAATTTGTATATTACACGTTTGCACCGCTTGCATAAGTTCTTCAGACTGACGTGAACTGGAAGAACGTAACGCTAGAAACAAATAAACATAAACTTCTTACATTGTTAGAAAAGGACAGCGAATGGAAAAAGGACTGCGGATTGTTACGATCGCGGATTCTCTTTCTTTTTCATTCGCCATCCTTCCCCGTGTTCGATACTTATTATCGTCAACTTGTAAATATAGTCCAAATTATATCGCGTTTCATGTCATTTTAATCAGAAAAATGTTACAAATATCCTGGTAAAAGATTTATAAGATTTAAGTATTAAGATTTCAATTTGTACAGGAGTAATGACTGTGACAGAGAGAGAGAGGGATTGAACGAGAGAGAGAAATGGCGAGAGTGTGAAATGACGAATGGGCGAGTGAATGCATTTGAAATGAAGCGAGTGATAGGTTGGACGAGGAGAGAGCGAGAAGGAATGAGTGAGAGAATGAGAGAGAAAAGCGACCAGGCGAATGATGTGTTGGCCTTATCTGGTGCATTATACTTTTGAATAAACTTTATTTTTCTTTGAATTCAAGTAAAGACTACAACATATTGAAATGTGTAAAGTTTGAGTTTTAAGTTCATATACATATAAGGGGTTGATGGGTCCAGTGCCGCTGTTTGCAGAAACAGTAAGCAAGCGGCCGTCGCACTTGTTGCTACAGACGTATATAGGCAGAACTTTCTACTGTAGTAGAAACTCGTCAAAGAAGTAAAAAGTAGTAATTTCGTCCAAAAATATCGCCTTTTTTCAGACATATAATGTATAATACGTATTTTTAATTGCTTTTGTTCATTTCTTAGAATTGCTTAATAATTTTATAATTACTTTTGTAATTAATTTATCATTGTCACGAAAGTGTTGCCGGCCGCCTTACAGCCCCCGGATTTAAATATATAACCTAACCTAACCTAATATATCAATAATATTCATTTTTAATTGAGTTTTAATAGACATTTTTTGGAGTCTCGTATGTGCAGCTGTAAACAGAGCCATTACGTTCCCTAGACTCTCGTTTCTAAACAGAAATGTGCTGTCGCAGAATTCAATGTGTTATTATCGAAAGTTTTTCACGAATATCTCGGAAACTAACTAAGCAGGGCCGCCGTTTATATGTACAAGGAAAAGTTGTTCAAAATATCGATTTCTATAACATATCCAAAACTCATCTAAATCGAAGAGGAGGTAATTGTAATGCAGGTTCACTGAATTTTGTAACATCTAAACATTTGCAAAGCAAACTTACGAATTGATTAAGAATAAAAAATAAAATTGTCCCCGTGGGATTCGAACTCGATCTTCTGGTTGTGACTGTCAGATTACTCGGGACTCGCGTCAGAATACGTGAATTGTTGGTGAAAAGCACCGAAGCGGCAGCGTACACGGATGAAAGCAGATATATGATTGTGTAAAGTGCGAACACCAATTGCCATGCATATGGAAACAGATGTGGCAACACTGCAAACGTACTATACATGTATACGTTTCTTCACTTTGGTGTAGTCGATAAGGTAGTTGTGCCATGCATGCTCCAGCGAGGTATGGTACGAGAAGAATTGATAAAACAGATACAACTGTTATACCAACTGTGGAAACCCAACTTCACCTTGGGGTACCGGGTACTCCAATAATGACGCCCCATCGGTAACATAGGCATGTTTAGTCTTCTTGTATCTGTAGTCATTGCATTTCTGTAGCAAACATTAGTTTTTCTGCAGAGTGGGTTGTTAAGTCATGAAGTCTTCGTTTCTTGGATTTTGTTGAAACTTCCTCGAAAGGTTTTTGAGGCCTTCCTGTAGATTCTCTCGACGTAGATGGTACAACAAAATCATCTTTTAAATAACCGTTGAAGATTATAAAATCTTCAGCTTGAAGCCATAATTCGAATTTCTTTCGAAAATCTTTTAGTTTGCGGCCACTTTTTTCCCATCTTTCGTTTATACGTCTACAATTATTGGAAATATTAATCCGTATAGATTTTTCTGCTTCTTCTGATGGCATCTCTATACACGATTTTTCCAGAACGTATTTATACAATTCATTAAGACGTCACTCTTAGAGTGCAGAAAAAGACAATATATCCCAAAAGACTTCGTAACTTTCAAGGACCGTACGTGACTTACAATTAGTCAAAAAAAAAAAACGAATTTGATACGGTCCATCATAAATTAGTCTTCAAGAAGGTTTTGAAATGAAACTATTTCATTCTCTAGATTTCCAACTTTCTCCTAGCCCGATCACCCATGTTGAGATGTTTAACAATATAGGCTTTATCTATTGTAGATGAACGCACGCTCCGATGATTTGAATTTCGCTCCTAATTTATGACCATCGATACAGCAGAACACAGATATGTTGTAAATATTCTCACGGCATTGTCGCGATACTACTTTAACTATATTCACGCGATAGCATTACACGTAAAACTGCTGTAATACCGACGTCTCGAATCGGAGAGATCACGTGCCGTGTCTACCCCCTTAATGCATACATTTACTGTAAATTTTAATATTTTTACTGTGATATAATATATGTAATGTATATCACCTTATTTGTTAAACATTGTATTACAGAAAGACGATGAAGAAAAAGCATCAACAGCGCTTGTTCCGCGAAATTTAAACATGTTTGCCCTTCGCTAACCGCATGTGCGCGTGCAAAAACTCGCACACAATCGAAGATAGGACTCGACAATGGCAACAAGTTCAACAGCGGAATCATCCCCCACGTTGTGTCACCGAGGCGAACCCCCTCCACCATACACGGACACTTCGTCGTTCGTCGCCATTAGAGAATCATTCCGAATACAGTGGTCGATCGGTACGGACCTAGTATATTATATTCACTCGTGCGACGTTTTGTCTAGAAAAATTAACTTACAGTAACTCGTACGTTTTGCGGTTTAGCCTCTAGCTGGTTATTCAGTGTTACTAACTAACTTTTCATAATTCTACTTTGAAATTGTATTAATTTCGGTTGTCGGATTTTTTCTGTGACTGCTTGTGCGCGTCTCGAGACAAGTTCTGAAGTTGCTTAAAATACTTAAGAATTCGGTGCCCGTTTTTCGTGAAGAAGGCTTCATCGAAGAATCATTGTTTTTGGTCGAGGTTGCTTTATGTGAAAACTGCAAGTGATCGAACTTGGAGAACGTTACTACCCCCAACCAGCAGGCCACGAGCATCTTCGAATTCTGGTGAGTGATACAGTTTCTTTTTTCTTTGACATTGTATCTTTGCATGAAAATTTTAATTCTGCGTTTAATAATGATTGGCGTCGGCAAAAGTGAATTAAGTGAAGGGGGCATTTTACGCGATATATAGAAAATAAGCAAAGGGTATAGCAGGATAAGATGGTCAAAAGTGCCCTTGAGCCGATTTTACTTCGCAATGCACCATTCGATAGCTTATCCCAAAAAACCATGGTACACCAAGTTTCAACCCTGTACCTCAACCGGGAGGGTAGTTACAGGGTAAGAAAGAAAAAGTAGTTTTTGCCATATTTCTCCTATTTAACATTATGCAAAAAATCTGCAAAAATTCTACAATATTCTAGACATGTTTCTTTATGATCGTGAATTTTTTCAGATTTTTCGGTTGCAAATCCTAGGCGTGAAAAATCAAAAACGCAAAAAAAAGTCGAAAAATTGAGATTTCGGGTAGAAGCTTTCGAGCGACTAGATTTTTACTTTCACAGTGGTTAGATATTAGCATGACTATTATCTCCAATTTTTTTCAGATTTTTAGGTGTGGTGCAACGTACTTACAAAAATCAAAAACCGTCATTTGCAGCATATTTTGTGCGATAACTTGAGAAATACCTTCAATTTTGACATTTCCTTTATATAATTAGTGGATTGTGAGATTTTTAATATTTTTGTGTTGGATGGAGCAAGATCTAAATGGAATGACTGAAGTTATTGTAAATAATTGAAAATTACGCACCTTATCTTCTGAAATATTAGAAAGTGTTTCAACGAAGCCGATGGGTGAGTGGTTAAGGTCTCCAACTGCGGAGCCGCTGGAAACTTTTTTGTCGCAGGTTCGCGTCCCATGAAGATCCAATTGTTTTTTATCATAAAATCATTTTTTTTTTTAATTATTAATTACATAAAAATACACAATAATCATTTAGTAATGCATGAAAAATGGTTTTAAAATATTTTATCAATAAGTATACATAAAAATAAGTTGTGCACTACCGATTTTCTGATTATGTATTGTTCTAATTACGGATAGGTCCCAATATTTTCTTACTTGAAAGGCCACGTGGTTATAGGTTTATGATGGATATGGAAAGCAATGTATATTTTACCTTAATTGTAATGCTGTTATCAGTAGTGCACAACTTATTTTTATGTATACTTATTGATAAAATATTTTAAAACCATTTTTCATACATTACTAAATGATTATTGTGTATTTTTATGTAATTAATAATTTAAAAAAAAAATGATTTTATGATAAAAAACAATTGGATCTTCATGGGATGCGAACCTGCGACAAAAAAGTTTCCAGCGGCTCCGCAGTTGGAGACCTTAACCACTCACCCATCGGCTTCGTTGAAACACTTTCTAATATTTCAGAAGATAAGGTGCGTAATTTTCAATTATTTACAATAACTTCAGTCATTCCATTTAGATCTTGCTCCATCCAACACAAAAATATTAAAAATCTCACAATCCACTAATTATATAAAGGAAATGTCAAAATTGAAGGTATTTCTCAAGTTATCGGACAAAATATGCTGTAAATGACGGTTTTTGATTTTTGTAAGTACGTTGCACCACACCTAAAAATCTGAAAAAAATTGGAGATAATAGTCATGCTAATATCTAACTACTGTGAAAGTAAAAATCTAGTCGCTCGAAAGCTTCTACCCGAAATCTCAATTTTTCGACTTTTTTTGGCGTTTTTGATTTTTCACGCCTAAGATTTGCAACCGAAAAATCTGAAAAAATTCACGATCATAAAGAAACATGTCTAGAATATTGTAGAATTTTTGCAGATTTTTTGCATAATGTTAAATAGGAGAAATATGGCAAAAACTACTTTTTCTTTCTTACCCTGTAACTACCCTCCCGGTTGAGGTACAGGGTTGAAACTTGGTGTACCATGGTTTTTTGGGATAAGCTATCGAATGGTGCATTGCGAAGTAAAATCGGCTCAAGGGCACTTTTGACCATCTTATCCTGCTATACCCTTTCAAGTTCCTTTTTTTGAGAATTTACTGTAGGTATCAATTTTAAATTACACTGTACAACAGTCAAATGATTTCATAACCGCCACTATGAAACTCTTATAGATTTTTGCGAGCTGGATACGAATCTGAAATCCGTTTGTCTCTAGGTCGTAGAGTTTTTGAGAAAATGAGTGTTTAAAAAATTGCAAATTTTCAACGTTGGAGATGTTTTGTGCTTTTACCATAACAGCTATTCAATTGCTAACCATAACAGCTATGGTTCGTTCGATGCGCGGCGCGTGTTCGCGGTAAAAACGAAACACCGCACAGTTTGTAATGCCGCGTTGCAGCCGCGGCGCACTCGTCTGTACCCAGCTTTACGCCAAGGCAGTAGGCAGGGCGACCACTGCGCCGCGCCGCGCCGTGCCAACATTGAGTACCGTTAGCAACGACGCGTGTTTTGCCGAACTATAGTATTTTTCACGAGAGAGTACGAGTGTTTCGTGCAGCTCGACTGAGCTCAGAAAGTTCCCCCACCACTAGCGCTACCCCACCATGATTTACTTCCATTGCGTTCCGCCATATACGCGGTGGACAAAATATACTAATATAGGAACGGCAGAGGTAATGAATCTTTCTAACGATAAGCCAGAATCAAAGTAAAAATGTTATAAGTAAAAGTCGCGGGTAAAACGTTTGAAGTTAGTAATTTAAAAAATAATCAACTCGAATCTGAATGTAAGTAGCTATAAGCAGTACAAAATTGAAATTAAATAGTGTATCATATTAAAATTTTTTTATACAATTTACAAAAATTAAATAAATGTGAAAAAATGAAGGAGTAATAAAGGAATATAAGAGGTATATTATGAAAATACGTATACAATAAACATATCATTTATTAATTATTTTTATTTAAAAGGAAGTACAATGTGTATTCGTCTATGATATTAAAGTCCATTGGATGATAATGACAAGGCGTAGTCCAAGAGTTAAGCTTTTTCCGGGCTTCTTCTCTATATCCATTCATCTTGTGTAAGTTCCTTGCAGCAGGTTGACAGGAGTGTAGATTATTACCAAAAAAAAGAAAAGTAATTAGTATTTCAGTTGTTAAAAACTAAATGATCACAATCTTTGTACTAGTTATATGGAAATTGTACTCACCAAAATTTGAAATAGAAGTTTCTTCTTTCTCTTCGATGCATCCATTCATCCCATGTAAATTGATTTAAGCAGGTTGACAGGAACGTAGATTATTACCAAAAAAAAGAAAAGTAATTGATGTAATTAGTATTTCAGTTGTTAAAAAAGTTCGACTGAATGATCACAATATTTGTACTAGTTATATGGAAATTGTACTTACCAAAATTTAGAATAGAAGTTTCTTCTTTCTCTTCGACGCATCCATTCATCCCATATAAATTGATTTAAGCAGGTGAACAGGAACGTAGATTATTACCGGAAAAAAAGTTGGAGTGAAGGATTACAATTTTTCTATTAGTTGTATGAAAATCGTACTTACCAAAATTGGAATGAAAGTCTTCTATGTCTGAAGGGGTGGTATCAATATTAGTCGCTAACATCAGTATCAGACATATCCACATCACTGCCAATGGTAGGCATTTCCAGAGTATCTTGGGAGAAGCGGTCCATATCCATGAGCTTCTGCTCAATGCCGGTGTGGCGAATTAAATTTTTCCACATCTCCGATGTTACTCCTTCAATCCCTTCCACTAACAGTTGTTTGACTTGTGGCATATTATATTCGGTGTTCCTGGATTTCACGTGATTCTTCACTGATGCCCACGCAAGCTCAATGGGGTTCAATTCGCAGTGGTACGGCGACAGACGCAAAATTGTTTTATTATGCTCTCTGGCATATTCATCGACCACGTATTTTTGTTCGGATTGCACTGAGCGTGCCATTTGGAGCAATGTGCTCCTGGTACAAGTATCAGGCACATGATGGCCTTTTGATATAAGCCACTCCTTTAACTGTTGTTTTCTCCACGTCGATGTCGGTCTCATCTCTAATTTACGGCTGTGGTATGGCGCATTGTCCATAACCACCACAGCATTTTCTTTCAATAAGGGCTCGATCCGGCAAAACCACTCGAAAAACGTATCTCCGTTCATTTCGTCGTGGTAATCTGCTGTGTTGGTCTTCGACTCAAAACACAGCAGTCCCCCAGGTAAAAAACCATCGGCTGACCCAATGTGCAGCACGATAAGTCTTTTCCCCCTTCCTGTGGGAGCTGGTGCACCAGTAGACAGTCCTTGCCGCCTCGCGTCTTGTACTGATACCACATTTACATCCCTCCAGATTTTCTTACGGCAATCGCCAGTGTTTACCCATGTCTCATCCAAATAGTATATGGGTCGTCCTTCTTCTCTATACTGGCGAATTGTTTGAATATATTTCTCCCTCCAGTTCAGTATGTAAGGCTGCTCCAGCACAGCACAATTCTTCACTCGGCCGGTGTACCTAAAATTCAAAGATTTTAGGATCCTGTACAAGGTCGTGTGGCTGAATTTTGGAAAACTTCCATCAGCATTTACGACTGCCAGCAGCGACTTGATGGTCGGAAGCTCCTTTCGTTCCCAGAATTGGTGGACCTTTAAACGAAGGAGTGCTTTCTGATCCATCGTCATCTTCTCTAAGGTGGACAATCGCACTTTCTTCTTACAAGGAGAAGTGACGGTCCCCGTTGCCTTGTACTGCGACAGCGTTCGCTGAATGATAGATGTTCCAATTCCTGTCTTTTCGCACAAACACCGGATAACGTCCATGTAACGCATATCCGGGTTTGTATTTTTCAGGTCCTTGTGCAGATTCACTATCATCTGTCTTTGACCTGAATGGACAATCTAAAAAACGATAATGCAAAGTACGAATTACAGAATGTTCACCAAATATGAAAACACATTTATTTAATTATTTGCACGTATTTATATAAAGCTTACTGCTTACATTTCCTATTGCATTTCTTGCAATTACCGTTGACGATCGCGAAATGCTGGGATGTCTTTCCATTTCTTATAACGAACTAAATCTAAATATAACAATTTAACTGAAAGAAATTAATTCAAACTATACTACAATAATAATAAATACTATATTATAAGATAACTTATTAGATACAAAATACAAACGAAATCCTTTAAATGAATAAAGGGGGTTTTAACTTGCTCGGCACCGAACTGTTGCTTGTTTCGAGGCAGAAGCAGGTATGCTATTAGGCTTGACTTTGTTCTAGAAATAGGACGGGTGGCAACATGTCATAAAATAATCGGCAAAACAGCGCCGTTATTTTCTGAACAAGGATAGAATATAGCATGCCCTCTCATTCTTGCACTATTTCGCTTATTTCGAAACAGAGACCGCTTGCTTATTTCGAGGCAATTAAAAGTCGCCTTTACATGTTCGATCTCTAAGACGGATGTGACGTAGGTTTACTTGTAACATATAAGGAAAATATATATGTCATCGTAATTATCCAATAATTATATTGTATTTTTATGTACCTACCTTTTGTATTCTTTTATTTTATACAGCTCCGTAGTATTTTCCTAAATACTTACAACAGACTTTAAGTTACTAATATTACATTTCACTTATTAGACCTCACAATGGATCGAAAAGAAGAAAAGAAAACTAGCGTGGAATTTACATTATTGCAGAAACATAATTCGACCATTGTAACAATTATTCGTAAAAAATAAAACAAAAAACGAAAATAAAAAATAAATTTAGGCAGAACTTTCGAAAACGTCCATGTCCTGAATTAATAGAAATTTTGAAAATAGATTTTTTTCGGATAGACAGGATGTTTATGAGTAGGATTACTAACTGCTGGGGGGGGGGGGGGGCAGAGACATGTTTTGTTTATATATATTTGCGCGCTTTTTTTATCTTCGTAAGACGGAAAATAAGGAAATGACAAAGAACCTTATGCGCTTGACGTATGATGGATCCTTCCACAATTGGTGTTTGGCAGCACCACATACACCAGGCGCGAGACGTAACGAACCTGTGCAAAATTCAATGTAAAAAAGAATGGTGCCTTATTTTCCATTCTGGTTGTTCAACTTAAGATCTTCTCATGTAAGAACAAATAACTGATTCCCGTAAACCCCTTAATAGGAGGCCCATTTTTGCCGATAATGTCACCTCGCTGCATTACCCGTGTCTATCACCTTAAAGGAATGGATTGGAAAAGAAATTTTAGACAATAATAAAATTGCTAAAACACATTTTATTACACAAAAGAATACTTTGCGCTGAACAAAAATCATAATTCACAAATTTCTGATCACCCGATATACAGCCTGTCCAGCGTGGCTCACGACATACAGCCGTACGGCGCTTGCGCGTTACCTTGGTAGCGGAGCGTGGCAGAACCAATCAGAGCCATCATGCGCAGACGAGACCAAAATTCGTTCATCCGTACTATGTAGTACTCTCTCGTGAAAAATACTATACAGTGACTATAGATAGTACAGGGTGATCCTCTCGCTACGCTACCCAAAGCAAGTGCCACCTGAATAGAATGTGGTAGTCTACATCCTATTTCTGTTATCGCATACATGACCGTCGAGGCCCCTGCGGCGAGGACGGTTGTGTGCGTGGAAATCTGTGTTCTGAGCAGACGAGACCCATTTAAACGTTGCGGAAAAGAGTAAAGTTGTATATATTTACCTTTTTATTTTTACATCAAATGTTGGAAATGGTCCCCTCCAGCGTCCAAACATTTCTGTTGCTGTTTTTGCGTTTTTTCAAATTATCGAACACTAAAATCAGCGTATCTTCGCTAATATTTTGTATCTCCTGTTTTATATTCCATGTTAATTGTTCTATTGTCTGTGGTTTATTCCGGTAGACGCGTCTTTTAAGGAAACCCCACAAGAAAAAATCTGGTGGGGTTAAATCTGGTGATCTAGGAGGCCACAGATTTTTAGAAATAATTCTGTTATCGAAATAACTTTCGATTTCCCTCATTGAAGCGTCAGAGGTATAGCATGTTGCTCCATCTTGTTGGAAGTATCCTTCTGCCAATTCGTCGTCCGTTAATTCATTTACAAACTCTTCAAAAATGCAATTTATGTATACATGTGAATTGACGGTTGAATTAAAAAATATGGGGCCAATAATTCGTCTTCTCGAAATACCACACCACACTCCTATCTTTTCAGAATGTAGAGGTGCTTCAAATGTTTCGTGCGGATTTTCAGTTGCCCACCTTCGTATGTGTTGCGAATTCATATATCCGCTTAGATGAAACTGTTACGTTGCGCGACGCGAGGCGAGCGCGCAACGTAAAATTGATTAAGGAGGGAAGAAAATTGAAATAATCGATTGTTAATTTTCTTGATTTAATTAATCTTTGCGATGAGAAAGGTCTCGCTGCCACCAGTTCTGACCGCGTATGACGCGTTAACGTCCTCTACGATCAGAACAATTTTAAAAGACGGAAATTTTTAGATAGAATTTATTTCCGTTGGGTTCGTCAGTGTTCTAGGTCCCGTACGGGTCCCTCCTTGAAACGTTGTGTTGGCGTGCGTGGATTTGATACGAGAAAAGGTGTTATAATTCAAAGAAATAAATAAACTGGTTAGTGTGCAAAAACGAGATGTAATTCAAAAAAAACTATTGAATCTAATACAAAACTGAAAACTATTGAATTGAACTATTGAATGACTATTGAATTTCTGATAATACTGATAGATATGATCTGATAATTAGTTGAATTTGAAAATAAGCGGTTGTAATTCACAAGGGTAAAGATGCTTAACCTATTGTATAATTATGACTATTGTTGAACCGAAAATCGTGTTATATGTATATTTACAGCCTTTGATTAGAATTGAGATCGCTTTCATAAGTTGTAACGTGTATAAAAATCTGTATCTTTCACTATCAAACGGTTATCTCGACAATTTAGAAATTAGGAAAAATAGCGGGTTCAATTCGCGAGGGTGCGACCTGAATGAAGACACTCTTATAACCCGAAGGCTTTACAGGTCGTCCCTCGTTTATACATCGTCGTCGAGAGAATCGTTTCAAGAAAAACGGCGATTCGGTAAATACGGAAAATTATATATTTTTATCGGTACCTGAGTATGGGAAACGAGACGATCTAAAATGAAGAGACTCTTATAACCCGTAGGCTTAATAGATCGCCCGTTTTGCCTTGTCGAAAATGAATCACAATGCCGTGCTCGACGAATTAGTAATTGACAGGCTTACCGTGAAAATGTAGAATATATATATATGATAGATAAATCGCTTGAAATATCGCTATGAGGTCGCTGAATAATCGCTGTTAAATCTGGAACACCAAGAGAGATGATGAGGAAGCTGTCGCACTAACACTTGTCGCGCGCCCGATTGCCCTTTATTGCGTATCAAAATTTAATTAAGACGAACACAAGACGGTTACGATTTTGAAAAAAATAGAATAATTAAACGCGATTGAATTTAATACGAAGATTACGCGATCAACGAATTAAAAGAAAGAGGAAAAGATAGAGGTTTAATAGTATGAAAGCTTAACGTGCGCGTCTCTGAGTCCTTGCAATGTATTCGGAATTTGCACCCTCGCGACACTCTGCCTACGGATAGGACTTGCCGCGCAGTTAAATTACGCGAAGTACAAATACAACTCTATCTCTTAACGCACGGGCTCCCGTCACGACTTACTCGATTGTTCGACGAAGAGTGGTCGGAATCGACCGCGATCCTGGCCGGAAGGGCCCGTCGCGAGGATGATGTCCTGCGTGGGGACATTCCGACAAATCATAGCGCGTGACGACAGCGTCGCGCGCGTCGCTATTGGTCGAAGACGCGTGCTAGCTAAATTCCTCTAGACTATGTTCTTTCTCTCTCTCTTGGTGTTCCATCTCTGTCTAACGGCTTTTCGGTGTTTGTTCGCCGTAGATTTTTCTGGAATATTCCATTTCTCGCTTTCGATATCAGATATAGCGAATATTAGCAATTATTTAAATCTGAATTAATGTTTAAACCAGAACCAATCAACAATGAAACAAAGAATTATGAATAAAATTTATATCCATCATACCATTATGTATTAATAGTTTGATCGATAGGCAATCGCACGATTTAGACTAGCAGTCGACGTAGATGATTAACATTATCGGCAGTTGTTTGTTCATAAATCGCAACGCGAGTTTCGCCGGCGCGCATGTTGTAAACATTCGAAGCTTGGATGAAATTCTCGATTAGCTAACATATTCCTTGATTATTAAATCGAATATAAGTTATTTCATTAGCAGCGTAGCTAGTTCTAGAACGTTCTCGCTATTTGAAAATTACCGTTGGGTCTTGGTTTCAGGCAAATTCTCGGAATTCGATACAAAGACTTTTATTGCCCCGTTCGACCCTTCGCCCCTAAACAGTCGTCGAACGCTTGCTAACGCTTGACTGCGAGGGTTCTCATTCCTCGTTCATTTTATCAACCAAATATTCAAATAGATAGACTAATCCGCGCTTCCATTCCAGCACTCATCTCACGCATACGATCGAATTAGGGGCCGACTGGCGCCCACGCGTGGAAAAGAGAAAAGATTCGGTTGAAATTCGAATGATAAATTGATCTTTACGCTTTTGCGCAGTTAACCTGAGGAGACCCCTATAATGCGAAGCACTGGCTAACTGCACAGCGAACGCTGTTTATGATACCTCTCCTCTGTCTAACCCGAGTTTTTGTGTAGTTCGAAATCTGTTACTACGCAGTTGAGCACGACGATAGTTTCAAGGAGGGGTAATAATTAGGGAAAAGAATTGAGAAATATAAAGAGAATAAAGGATAGAAAAGACAAAATAGAATAATTATACACTCAAACTCTTCCCTGTGCCTTTCCCACATGAAGAAGTCTCTTATAACCCGAAGGCTTGATGGGAAAACACAGAGTCGAGGAGAAAATTGAAAGAGATGAAGTAGTAATTCGCCCTCCCCACGTCCCTTACATGAGGAGACTCCTATAACCCGAAGGCTTGATAAGGAAACGTGAGGCGGACAAATTTGTAAAATTTTCCAGACGTAACAAATCTTCCCCCCTTAAAACTATCGCCGCCCTCGGCGATATCAAGGTTGAGCACATTGCTCACGGCACACATCGCGATGTGATTAACCTAGTGCAAAATCGGCGCATACACTCTATCGCGTATGATATGAAGGACCAGGCTCGGCCGCACGGTGGTCCAACGACCGGCACTCGTCCCCCCGACACTGAGCCTAAGCAATGCCGTTCTTCCTTGTCTGCGGACAATCTCCGTCACCCCGTGGAGCGTACGGTCCGTCACCGCTAAGCATCCCTCCACGTCTAACGTTCTCAATCGGGGGCATCCCGTGGCGGCTCCGCAAACATCTTCGTCATTGATCCCTTGGCTATCTCGGGCGCATATTTCCTCTAGACTGGCTATCATCCCCAGTCCTTGGCCGCTTACAGATGGATGTAAGTTGTTGATATATATCCTTCTTAGTTCCGGTAGTGTGGACAGTGGCTCCAGGGCAAACTGGCCACGGATGTTAGTGCATCCCGATAAGTTCAGATCCGTGAGCTGCACCAGGTTCCTTCCAACGTGCATCACGAATGCATTTGCCACCCAACCGCAGAACATCGTGGTCAATATTTCCAACCGGACGAATACTTCTGGTATCGTTCGCGCTGTCTCCGCCGGTCCGATCTGGAGTTCAATAAAAACGGGGTCCGCCATCCTGGGGGCGTTGAATTCCTCCTCCGGCTCCCCATCATCCAGTGGTGCGAAGTCTACATCGGTTATGACCAGCTCCGTTAACGTCGCATGTAATGCCTCGTTGTTCACCAAGGCTCGCAGTGGTTCCTCCGTGGTGAGCGAACGGCACTGCCCAAGCTCAAGCGCGGAGAGACGAGTTAACGCGGCGAGGGCCGCGCCCACGGGTGCTGATACCAACGCTTCACAGCTCCTCAGCCGCAGCTCACGAAGTTCCGGCGACACCCGCGCCAGCGCCGCCCCCGCGAATTCCGTGGTTGACGCCACGAAAACCGCAAGGCCCGACGCGGGCGCGAATATCGCCGAAAGCTCGGACTCCACGCTGCCGAGGCTCTGCCCTACTCGCAAATCCCGCAATCCAGATGCCGCGCTCGCCAGGTCCCGCAGGGCCGCCGGACGAACGCGGGCTCCCGACAAATCCACGCTAGTTAACAAGGGACACCCCCGCACCGCGATCCCGATTACCTGGGGACGCAACCCCCGCGCAATTTGCCGGTCGTCCAGCCGCAACCCGGTTACGTAGGGCCCTAATCGCTTCACCGCCCAATAGAATGCCTCAGTGGAGACGATCCGGTGGTCCCAACCCGCAGGCCAGCGCCAATCTTCTGTGGTGAGTGTTGTCGTGGCAGCATAGGAGTTCAGCGATCCCAGACGCCACGCCCGGCAAACGCCTTCCATACGCGCTCGGCCAACGAAATCCAGATAGTGGGCGATTCGGGTGATCGCCTCGATCGGCAACGGTGGTGAAGTTGCTCGGTCCAGCCCTGAGGTCGATCCAGCTCTGTCCCTTGGCCGGATAAGGGTTGCCTCATGCCATGGGTCCGCTAGGCTCGCCTTGACCCTTCTCTTATGGAATATTGGATGCGTGGTGCTGACCCATTCAATGGCCGCCGCCGCCAGGGAAGCGTCAGGAAACGTGAGGAACCCCTGGGTTCCCGTTGGCCGGCGACATACCACCGCATGCTGTGGACGGAATGCCCTAAAAAGCTTCATCAGCTCCTTAGTCTTGGTGAATGGCGGTATCCGCGTTACGAACACCATGCGCCCCTTGTTCTCCTCTTTGGTGTCACGGTACCGTGAAGCCATGATGTCGAATCCTAAATTATTTAAATACAATGAAAACAGCGCATAATTATGTACAAGATTTCGGATTGAATACGTGTGCTTTTGATCGGTTCGTTTCCTGCAATAAATGTGTAAAATATTCATATATATAGAATACGCAATGCGCCAGTCGGCCCCCCGTGGAGGTGTGATGTGCCCCTCCGTCGAACAATTTGTTACTAAATTACGAAGGCCAACTGTGCGTGCGATCAATCTCTCTTGGTTCCCACGAACTTCAATTTGTCTATGTGTTTCACAAAAACGTTGCCTGTTTCGTCTTTCAGCACGACATTATTTTTCTCGGTAAAATCTATTATTTCGTATGGACCATGGTACCTTGTGCCAAATTTCCCCTTACGCGGTTCAACCAGGACGTACGCCACGTCACCTACCTGACCTTTAAACGGACGAGCCTTTGAATCGTAATAGGCCTTAGAACGTACCTTCGCATTGTTCAAGTTCTTGGATGCAATCTCATGCATCTCATGCAATCTATCGTTTAGATCTCGAACGTACCCGGTGTACGTGGGCAGGTCGTCGCTTGCAGGGAACGAGGTTGGTGCACGTGCACGTTTGCCAAACACCAACTCAAAAGGCGTGAATTTCGTCCCTTCGTGAACCGAGGTGTTGTATGCGAACATCGCAAATGGTACCAGCCTATCCCAGTCATCAAAATCCCCTAAGTAGTGGGTAATGTAATCTACTAAGACTGCATGACTGCGTTCTAAAGAACCATTAGTCTGGGGATGGTAACCAGACGTAGTAAGGTGGTGGATGCCGAACATCTGGGCTATGGCAGAAATTATCTTATTTAAGAAACTTGTCCCTCGATCGGACAAGATTAATTTCGGGGCACCAAATTGTAAGATGAGGCTAGTAACCAATGCGTGCGCGATCGTTTCGGCCTTTATGTTTGGGACCGGTACCGCGATGCAAAATTTAGTCAAGCTGTCCTGTATGGTCAGAATGTGTCTATTGCCTTCAGGAGTGGTAGGAAGAGGACCTACCGTGTCGATTGAAACCTTCGCGAAAGGTTCCGCCGGTGTGTCTGTAATCACCATTGGTTCGCGAGTCTTGTGTCTCGAAATTTTTCGCGTTTGGCAACTCGGACAATTTCCTATGTACATTTCGATGTCTTTCTTCATATTCGGCCAATAAAATCTTTCGCGGATACGGCGGTAAGTTTTCGTTACCCCCTTATGTCCCCCAATGAGGCTATCGTGTAATTCCGAAATAATTTTTGCCCTCAATTCCGCGGGTGGTATTTGTACACGGCCGTAACATAAGGTAATCTGAATATCGGAGTCCCGGAATATTTCCCGTAAGGTCCTAGATAGCGTATGCTGCGGTAACGTTTCAGTTAGATCATCTACCCTTGAAATTCGAAAAGAATTTATCTTTAATACAAGTAATTTTTGTTTTAGCTTTTGCAAGACAGCAAGTAACCTGTTAGTCGGCAGGTCATCGGTTGCGTTGTCTTTTGCAACAATACTAAAAACCCGATATTTACCACATTCGCTAACGAGAATATTCCCCAATTGCAAATCCGTATTCGTGAATTTAGTAAGATCAATTGCACCGAGATCCGTTAATATCTTACTCGTTGGCGTAAGGAATCTGTCTCTACTTACGAAATGTACGTAGTTGTCTCGATAGTACGTGAGATTTTCGGACGCGAAATGTACGACCTTCGCAAGGTTGTTTTCCCGGTCTTCGGAAACGTCTATACTGGATGTATCAGTTAAGACATCAAAATCAATCATAATCGGTGGTGTTTGTTTCGACACAGAAGGTTTCTCCGGTACTATTTCAGATTTCTGATTAGTTAAGGATGGTCTATGTGGAGTCGACAATGCTATAGGTGGAGTAGACGGTAAATTAGTAGGTAGTTGGGATTGATGAGTTGGCCTGTAGACAATAGTATCGGAAAAAGTTTTGGTTAGTTTACTCAAGCCATCTAGTCGTTGATGCAAATCATCATCGTCGGTAGCCTCGTCTTTGTTGGTTTGACCCTGTTCTTCACGGTCGGATTGAATGTCAAAATACTCTTGACTCGCGTTGCTCGAGAATGGCGTTCTAAATACTTCTTCGTCAGACGGGGCGCCTCCGAGACCTGGGGTCTGAGGAGCTCCTATAACTCGGCTACCCGAGCTGAGCCCCAAGCTCGGAAGGACACTCCGCCTGCGGATGAAGGTCGGCGGTTCCGACTCAACATCGGAATCCGAACTTGACGAGCCAATTGAGCTATTAGACGAAGCTGACGTAGGTGTATTAGATGTAATTACAATAGATGGCTTCTGTAATGGTGCCGATAAGGTCACCGGTTGATCAGCTGATCGTTGCCTGGTTCGCGTAGCAATAGCATCAGGATCTATTACTCTCGGTTTTGGATTTGATTTTGTCCCCGGTGGACGACCTCGCCCCCTGCGAACAACGTCTGCCGGTGGTTCGGAGTCGGACGAGCGCGGTGACCCAGTTACCGGCATTAAGCTCGCCGATCGGGCAGTACGGCGCGTTTTCCTAGTTTTTATCGATTCAGAGACACGCAAAAATCGTTCTATTAGTTTTATTACCGAACACGGTTCGCGCTGAGTCTCATCGTCCGAAGATGTTAACGTGAAATCGTCCGAACTATTTGCATTCGCTTTGATGACCGGGTTTCGCGACAAAGCATCCGCGTTGACATTGAGTTTCCCGGCCTTATGTACGAAATCATACTCGTAGTCTCGAAGCTTTAATCTCCACCGGACCAAGCGCTGTCCAGGATCTTTAATGGAGTTGATCCAACGCAATGGCTCATGGTCGCTGACCAAGGTGAACTTTCGGCCATACAAATACGGTCTAAAATGTAAGATGGAATACAAGACTGCAAGGCATTCCTTTTCCGTCGTGAAATAATTCCGTTCCGGTTTCGTCAATGTACGCGAGAGATAAGCGACAGGTAGATCATGTCCGTCGACTTGTTGACTCAGAACTGCTCCGATAGCATAATCTGACGCGTCGGTGGTAAGCGTAAACGGCTTTTCGAAATTAGGATACTGCAAAACTGGAGCTTTGCACAGTGCCTTTCTTAACGCGACAAAACTACGCTTTTGCTCTTTACCCCAGATAAATTCAGCGTTTTTCTTCAACAGATCGGACAAGGGTTTTGATAATTCCGCGAAGTTACGAATAAATCGGCGATAGTAACCGGCTAGGCCCAAGAATTGGCGTATGTGTTTCGCGTTCCTCGGTCGCGGGAAGTTCTTAACCGCGCTTATTTTCTTCGGATCAGGGCGTACTCCTTTCCGACCTATAATATGTCCGAGGTACGCGACTTCGGTTCTCAGGAACTCACATTTGTCCGGCTGGAGAGTCAATCCGGCATCGGCCAGGCGCGTAAAAAGACGCCGAACCTTTTTGCCATGCTCCTCCAGCGTACGCGCGAAAATGACGATATCATCAAGATATACGAACAATTCTGTACCTTGTAAACCGCGGAGTGTACTATTCATCAACCGTTGGAAAGTTGCCGGTGCATTTTTCAACCCTTCGGGCATCCGTATATACTCATAATGCCCGGTCGGCGTGCTGAAGGCCGTTTTGTGCCGATCTTTCGGGTCGGTTTCTATTTGTTGGAAACCGCTAGCGAGATCAAAAACTGAAAAATATTGGGCACTGCCAATGAGATCTAAGATCTCGGTCATATTTGGCAGTGGATATGCATCACCTACTGTTTTCTCGTTTAGCTTTCGAAAATCGATGACCATTCTCCACCTAGGGTTACCCTTAGAATCCGGTTTCTTAGGGACAATCCACAGGGGAGAATTATACGGAGAGTTGGACGGAACTATTATACCGCTCTCTAATTTCGTTAGTATTTGGCGCTCGATCTCCTCCTTATGTATGGGTGGAAACCGATATTGACGCGTGTTTATCGGAATTTCATCTATCGTGGGTATGTTATGCTTGATAAATGAAGTAGCTTCCAGTTTATCCGTAGGAAGATGAAATCGCTCCGGATATTCTTCAACAATTTCTTCGACATGCTTACGCTCTTCTGAGTTTAAATGATCTAACCGTAATTTGTCCATTATTTCGG
Organism: Osmia bicornis bicornis; assembly: GCF_907164935.1. Classification (NCBI taxonomy): domain Eukaryota; kingdom Metazoa; phylum Arthropoda; class Insecta; order Hymenoptera; family Megachilidae; genus Osmia; species Osmia bicornis. Next base: position 32,052 of record NW_025791212.1, on the reverse strand, counting down.
AGACTCGATCTAAAGAATTCGCGTTTGATATTTCGCGGTCTGGACCCGACGACTCGTCCGACTCTTCAGGGAAACAGTGGTAGTCGAACGGTACCAGTTCTTGTGGAGGTACCACTAGCTCGAGATCGCGTTGCAACGTGTTGATGGCTAGGACGTGGCACACGCCCTGGTCGTTCACCGATACGGCTGCTTCGCCGACATACATTCCGCCCACGGTCTCCAATAAGGGCAGGTACCCTTCTTTCAGGACGTTATTAACCACGTCGATCGCGATCGGTTGTTTAGAACGCGCCTTGATGGTATAAGTTCGCGGTTCTAGCATTTTACGATCAGAGAAATCTAAGGATTTTCCGTCTAGAAATCGATATGGCCTAATTGGGTCAGTTCGAGTGACCATGGTATTATGAGCGAACGAGATTTCTGCCTGTTCTTGACGCAGGTATTCTTGACCGAGGATACCGTCCGTTCTTAGCGGAAAATTTGATCTTACTACATGGAAGCGCACGGGTTTCCCCTGTATATGCAAAACAGAAGTACCCATAGTCTGATCTTTTTGCGGGGTTATCCCAGATATTATTGTCGCTTCATGCGTTGCAATTTGTACGTTATTACGTAATAAGTTAAACTTGATTAAATTAATTTCCGCGCCCGTATCAACGAGGAAGTTAGCGGACCCATCCTCTAAGTCTTCCGACGGAATTTTAACGATCGGGGTGTCGCGTTTCGTCTCGATTGCTAGAATTTTTCCTGAAATTTTACTTTCGCGTTTAAGTGACGCTCGGCCGGCTTTTGACTCGTCGTCGCGTCGGCACGGCGAGTCCTGTCGAAGTTTAAACGTTCCTCCATCGCAATTGAGGGTGGAGACGGAGATCGACGGGACGAGGTGGAAGGTCCCGCTACTAGCCGCTCCAAAGATGGAGAGAGCGGTCTATAATCGCCTCGAGTTCGCGAAGCTTCAACCCGTGGTATTTCCGGACTCGGCGAACGCGACGGAACGTTTGGTCGCGTGTACGATGGACTCCTACAAGTGCAACTTTTACAATGGATTGACTGGCGTGGAGACGCATCTCGCGATTCGGTCTCAAAAGCTCTGACAGGGCTCGGAGCCCGATTAATTTCCCTAGTCGGAGGTCTCATTGGCGAATACGATCCCGACCGAACCGGCGAATGGGACTCGTTCCTTACCGGAGAATAAGAATCGAACCGTGGATAACGTCTAGCAAAACTTCTTTCAGGGCTGAAATGCTCATATCGCGGCCTATATTCGTGATCATATTCGCGACGACTTCCCGATTCATATTCTGACAGCCGCGAGTCGCGTGACGATCCAGGCCTGTTTCGATATCGATGTTGTATATGATCCGCGATCTCTACCGCATCTGACAACGTTTTCGGTACTCGAGCGTCTACCGCTTTCGCCATTTCATCCGGTAACCCCCAGATAAAGGACTCCAAGGCCGTAGCTCGGACTGGGTCCATCAATTCTTCGTGAGAGCTGCCAGGACTGGGTCTAATGATATCTTCGATTCCCGCTAGCAAGGCCCTAATCCGATCGTGAAACGCGTACGGTGACTCATCGCGCTTCATTCGGATATTCACGATCTGCTGATAGTAATCGTTAAACGTCTTTTCGGGCGTAAATCGTTTCTTTAAATGTCTGATTAAGTCAGAAAGTACGTGGAATCTAAGTCCTTGAAGACTATCGCGTGCCTCCCCCCTTAATCTCGAAATCACGAGTCGCAGGAAGGCCCTTCTACTGGCGCAAGGTAAACTCTCCGAATGGTATTGTATTTCCGCGATGAAATCCCTCAAACGAATATTACGACCGTCAAAAATTGGAACGTAGTGGGCGGCCTGCTGTACGGCGAAGCTTTCGAGTACCGTAGTGGAAAGATCGGTTTCTTCACCGCGAGCCGTCTGCGAGGTGCTTCCGCTAGCACCCGCGTTAATCGGCGTATCAGGCATATTGCAAATTTCAAGTTTCAGATCTCAAATTTCAGGCAAATTTCAAAAATGTATCAGGCAAAAATAAATGCACCCAAATAATATCAAAATTGTACACAATAATCAAATAATGATGGCACAACGTATTCAAAACGAAAATATGCGATAATTGTTCGTTCAGATAAGCAAATAGGATGTATGAATATATGAATATATCACAAAATAAATTAATAGAGCCCAAAACGGAAAAATAAATAGAAATTAAATAAATAAATGGAAATAAATAATTTAAATAACAAATAAGGCTAACAAACAAATAATTAACGGAATTTAGTGAGTTTCCAAAATTATCTCTTTTAGTTCAATTTTGAAGATGAACAATTATCGCAACACACAAAAATATAAATACATATATCAAAATACACAATAAATATTCGCAATTTGCAATAATATCTTATTCTCCAGCGCAATAAGCGACAAATGTGGCAAAAGGGGTGTCCAATATACGAAAAATATCCCGATTTCGCCTCAATTGCAAATCAAAGGCTATTAAGAAATTTATAAGATACTATTAATAATAAAGGAAAAATACAACCAACACGCAACTTTCACTGAGCGAACACTGAATGATCCCACCGCTGCCACCAAAATTTGTTACGTTGCGCGACGCGAGGCGAGCGCGCAACGTAAAATTGATTAAGGAGGGAAGAAAATTGAAATAATCGATTGTTAATTTTCTTGATTTAATTAATCTTTGCGATGAGAAAGGTCTCGCTGCCACCAGTTCTGACCGCGTATGACGCGTTAACGTCCTCTACGATCAGAACAATTTTAAAAGACGGAAATTTTTAGATAGAATTTATTTCCGTTGGGTTCGTCAGTGTTCTAGGTCCCGTACGGGTCCCTCCTTGAAACGTTGTGTTGGCGTGCGTGGATTTGATACGAGAAAAGGTGTTATAATTCAAAGAAATAAATAAACTGGTCAGTGTGCAAAACGAGATGTAATTCAAATAAAATAATTTTTAACAAAAAAAAAATCCGACTTCAAAATGCGCTAAAAAGTATAAAATAATTTCTATTTCATTTATATCTGTATTCCACAGCTATTAATACAATCTACTTAATCGTTAAATAGGATACTAAATATATTTCAAAGTTTTCGGAGGCGGCGCAAAATTAAAAATACCCGAACAAACGGTGCTGCCAATAACGATTTGATTGTGGTATGGCAAACTTGGTAATTAATAAGTCGTAAGAGCAAAATTATAGGTCCGGTTGAAAACATTGTAATTGTAACGATTGTATGAGAAATTGTCAGCACTCCTGATGGACATGCACTATACTGCAGTTTACAAGAGACCATACTTAACTCGTGCCGCTCACTAGGTCTAGAGAGATTTTTAATGACGTGTGTTATTCCCCTCTCCAGCTTGCTTCTTATTATACCTTGCGATCATATAAATGGTGGGCAGAAATATATGACGTACGATAATTGAAAAGCGGTGATGATATTGTAAAGTTTCACGATGCAATGAAAATTCTATTATTTTCCGGAAAAAAATGATGTGAACGCAAAGTTAGAAGCAAGCTGTAAAGGGGAATCACACGCACTATTAAAAATTTCCCTAGACCTCAGTAGGTCACTAGCTGCGCGACTTAAGTGCGGTCACTCGTGAACTGCAGTATAGTTAATTCGTAATGGGTATATTGATTCCCACTGAATATTGTTTACTTGAAATTATCAAATGGGTCATTTGTCACTGGTTGCCGACACCTGAACTAGGATCTTCCCAGTAGAGGAAAAGTTTTTAATTTTGCGCCGCCTCCGAAAACTTTGAAATATATTTAGTATCCTATTTAACGATTAAGTAGATTGTATTAATAGCTGTGGAATACAGATATAAATGAAATAGAAATTATTTTATACTTTTTAGCGCATTTTGAAGTCGGATTTTTTTTTTGTTAAAAATTATTTTATTTCACACTTTTTAGTGGAATTAGAGAAAGAAACAATATTTGTAGGATGCCGTAAAGTTATATTTTAATCTCAATGGTTTAGTAAGGATCAATTACTGTTAGTTAATAAAAATAAAACAGCAGAACACCGAATAACATGTTTTTTAAATCACTTTATTCAAGAAACAATAAAAATAAAAATAGTGATATTAATATTAATAAAAAGAAAAATGAACAATGTTACCCCGCCCCCCCCTACCCCTTCCCCTTCCGCCTGTTCCCCTCCCCCCCTACCCTGACCCCCCCGGTAACCCCGCAAGCGCCTGGACCTGCCGGCCGCCACTCCTCTTTCTGTAACGTATATAAAAAAATGAAATTATTAGATATATATGTTATTCATTAAAATATTATTATTGTAAATATTTTCCCTAATTATATTGAACAGCAGAGATGTTCTGATCAGGGCAATATTGAATTCCTCTGTACGAGGCAATAATTCATAATATAAAAAAGAATCTGTAATACATACTTCGCGGTGGCTTCGCCTCCTCGCCGATTTCCGCAGGTCGCACCTGAGGGAGGGGCTCCTCCGTCGGTCGCGGATCCTGTTGTTGCTGAGGGAGGAGCTCCTCCCTCAGTTGCTGCAACTGCTGTTGCTGTTGCTGCTGCAGCTGCTGCTGCAGCAGCTGCATCTCACGGTGATGCTGCTCCTGTTGCTGCTGCAGCAGCAGCTGTACGTCCCTGAACATTTGTTGATCTGATAGAGAAAACAAAAAGATATATATATATTGTTGCGCCGGGGAGTGGAGCTCGCGCTTTCCATAGTTAAATGAATACACCAGGAGCAAACTAGACTGTCTATATTTCAGTTACACAATTGGTTTTGCAATAGATCCGTACAGTTCGGCTTCCCGATACAATCTGATATTCAAAAGAAGCGCGGTTGTCTAAGAAACTTCAAGCATCCGGTGACGTGTTTCCGCTCGAAACAAGGGATAGCTTCACGTTATGATTCGACGACAGCTTCGGACGGGGCAGTCGATGGCTCTTTCGATATATCAAGAAGCAGTCGATGCGTCGAAAGAGCGGGAACTTCTCACCGTCGCAACATTGCTCCCCTCCTTCAATGAGCGGTCGACCCGACCGCGGGCATCTTCATACTTGTAACCATCTTCACGTAGGCCGATCAATAAGCCAAATCAAGTCATAGTCTCTAACCTCGGGCTGTCAGTCTTCCATGGATGCTAACCTCTTCTTTAATACCTCTGCCTGAAAGGAGGTTAAAAGCAAAAGCGTAACAGTTACCTAAGTGGCCCTCTCAGGCAGCTAACGTCTTGACATTCGTCCTTCGTCCCAGGGGAAAACCACTCAAAAACCCTGAGCAAGACGCCGGTTCAGTGCTAACAAGTCAACTTAGAAACCGCTCCAATTTCCTATTCTTCTTTCTTCGATTTCCAATTCTTCTTAGCACTCTTCTTTCTTCGAGGAGGTCCCGACAGTTCCTCGCCCTTCCTCTTGATTCCTGGGCCTTCACGCCTTCCTCTCGAAGTCTTCTCGGATGAAGAAATTCCAGTCCAACGGGTCCACTCTACCGGGGGATGCTCCCCAGCCATCAAGCAAATTCTTTCCTCGATGGACTGGTGGTCCGGAGCATACCACAACTACGCAGTCCGATGACCAGAACCCCGAATACAAAAATCAAAATAAACGGGACACCGGCTGAGGGGATGCCCTCTTCCTCCGAAGAGAACAACACTTCCTCCATCGTTTAGACACGCGTAGCCAGCAAGTTTACCGTGGCCGAAAGAAACTTCACCCTGGCTTTGTGCGACGAAGCGTCTTCTTCTAGGTCGAGGACGTCAGAAACACCCTCCTCAGTCTCCTATTCTTGATCCTTCCCTATTTAGGTGTTTCTTCCCCGTGAATGTTCATATGGAGCCAAACGATTCACGTGAACCACCTTCGGTTTAGATTTTGGGGAGCGAAATATGCGGTAGATTAAGTCATTTAACCGGTTCATCACTTCATACGGTCCTTCCCAATCAAACTGGAGTTTAGGACATTTTCCCTTCGTTCTTCGGGGATTGTAAAACCACACCTTGTCCCCAGGAATAAAGGAAATTGGCCTTGCAAAAGAATCATACCAGGATTTTGTCTTTTCCGCACAAATTCGCATACGATGACGAACGAATTTGTGAATCTCTTCAATCTTCTTTCTGGTCTCCTCGATGTAAACAGTTTCTTCTTTATGTTCCGAGGCAATAGTTCCTCTGAGCAGATCCAAAGGCAAACGTAACTCTCGTCCCATCAGAAGCATTGAAGGACTATTTTGAGTAATTTCATGTCGAGAAGAACGATAGGCCAATAAAAACGTCGGAATCCACTCATCCCAATCCTTTTGATGTTCCGCCACAAATTGGGATAAATACTGCATCAAGGTCCGTATCAACCGTTCTACGAGTCCATCTGACTGAGGGTGCAAGGGAGTAGTTCTCGTTTTCTTTATCCCCAAAATCTTCATCAACTCTTTAAAGACAGTCGACTCAAAACTGCGACCCTGATCAGAATGAAGCTCCAACGGTACTCCATGCCGACTTATCACCTCCCTCATCAGGGCCGTGGAAATTGTCGTCGCGTGCTGGTTCGGAAGCGGAACCACCTCTGGCCACTTCGTGAAATAATCCACCACAACCAGCGCGTACTTGTTTCCAGAAGAAGACCTTGGTAAGGGACCAACAACGTCGAGCGCGATCCTCTCAAAGGGTGCCCCTACGTTGTAGACTTTCATAAGTCCTTTTCCCTTCCCCGAAGGACCTTTCTTCGCCGTACAACGATGACATCGACGACACCAATCTTCCACATCTCTTCGGTGACTAAGTCAGACAAACCGCCGTCGAACCTTGGCCAAGGTCTTACGTATTCCGAAATGTCCTCCAGAGGATGCATCGTGGCACTCTTGCAGAACCTCTTCGACTTTACTCTTCGCTGTTCAGAGTTCCGATTGTTACCAAGGATCGATCCAGAAAATTTAAACTTGAGCCCGTGTCAAGTATTATGGGGCACTCCTTTTCTGCGACGAATCCCTCGACGTAGGACAAAACATTTCCGGCAACTCTTCGTACGACGGGGGCGAACAAAGGTGAAGCCGGAGGGTGCCCCTCTACGCCGACTTCTTCCCGTTTCCCTTCTTCGTTGAAAATTCTTCTTTTCTTTTTTTTTTCGGACAATTCCGCCACATATGACCCTTCTCCTTGCAATTCCAGCATTCCATCTCCTGTCTTTCAAGCTTCCGTTTTACCGGTCTTCTCATTTCTCTCCTTCCGGAATCCCTCTCCGAAGAATAAACCGGTTTAGTAAATGTTTCTTTTTTTGTAACGGGCGCATTAGCCATTGACTCGACTGCTTCAATCTCCAGAGCCCTGATAACAGCAGCCCTGAGAGATGTGAAACCTCCGAGCCTCAGCATCCGTTTCATTTCCTCATTAGCCAGCGAGGAAACAAATTGTGAGGCAGCAAGCTTGTCTCTAATTTCTAAAGGGCATTCGCAAAAAGCGGCCTGTGCTAGCCTCTCAATCTCCGTGGCTAAATCGGAAATAGATTCCCCTTTCCGTTGTTTATAATTTTGAAACTTAACATAATTGAGGTTCTCAAAATTTTTCGTTCCATAACGGAACGCAAGGGCCGAAATTAACGCGGGAAAATCAGTCTGTTTTTCAACGGAAAGAGAAGTCAAAACACTCCGCGCCGGTCCCTCGAGTGATGTAACCAAGGCCAAGGCCTTTCTTGGCTCATCCCAACGATTCGCCCCTGCAATCGCCTCAAACTGGAGTTTAAACTCCTCCCAGTTAGTTTTACCATCAAACTTTGGTGGTTTCAGAACGTAGCCTAAATCGGAAACGTTCCGCGACACACCAGACATTTCCTGTTGAGAGACCGGAGGTGAGGGCTGGGGTATCGCGAGGCCAGCAGAAGTGGAAGGACTAACAAGAAGGGCTTCGCGATCCCCATCACGGACTGCCGTGGCCGAAAACTTTTCTAAAAATAGTTGGAAATTGGACGATAGCACCTGATAATTGTTCTCCATCGCTGTCATCCGCTCTTCCAGCAGCTTCTGGATCGCTGAAGAAGCCGTTCTCTCCTCTTGCTGTTTCTCTTCCGCGCGAGAGCGCTCCTTTTCCCATCGAGAGTTAAATGCGCGCTGCTGCTCCCTAAACTGCGTCGAGATGCTCCTCTGCAAGCCCTCGAAAAGCGTCTCCAAAGTCTCCGGAGAACCCTGGTCCCCGGCTGAAGATCGAGTTCTTATCGTCCTACCGACTGCGCCAATGTTGCGCCGGGGAGTGGAGCTCGCGCTTTCCATAGTTAAATGAATACACCAGGAGCAAACTAGACTGTCTATATTTCAGTTACACAATTGGTTTTGCAATAGATCCGTACAGTTCGGCTTCCCGATACAATCTGATATTCAAAAGAAGCGCGGTTGTCTAAGAAACTTCAAGCATCCGGTGACGTGTTTCCGCTCGAAACAAGGGATAGCTTCACGTTATGATTCGACGACAGCTTCGGACGGGGCAGTCGATGGCTCTTTCGATATATCAAGAAGCAGTCGATGCGTCGAAAGAGCGGGAACTTCTCACCGTCGCAACAATATATATATACTGCAGGCATGTTTCTGAAATATTCACAACATACATTTCGCACAGATTCTTTTACTTTTTTCATGTACTCTTTAATTGCCATTAATAAAGTTATCAAAATCATACTTACAATTGTTATCAGATTCTCCCATGGTTTTTTTTTTCAAAATTTACTAACTGTTATGTTCTGAAACAAAAAACATTTGTTGAGTAATGTTTGGAAAAAAAAGTAAAAATATATAAGCAACAACAGTTACATTAATATTATTAAATGACTAGAGGTAGAATGTTATCGATTACAGTGAAATATTGTTTATATTGTATAGAACGAAAGTCACACGAACGGCGACAAGACCGTGTATATCGAAACACATCTATACTTTTTAAAGTGTATCAAGATAACTAACACTCAATATGTACTTCTTGTATAGTTTTATTATTATATTCACTGAATACGAACACGGAAACTATTTTTCATTAGTGACGAAAATTTTTGATTGTTTGAATTGCGAAATATGTAATAAATAAATACAATCAACTACGTATGTTTAAACATCGACAAAAGCGATGAAAATGACAATCGAAATGTATCAGTACTCAAATAATATTTTTTTATAAATTAAAGTTGTAGAAGAAATTCTAATTAGTTTTATTTTAAAATCAAGTTGTAGAAGAAATTATAATTATATGAATGTGCGATTTCATACCAGGTTCACTGTCGACCAGTACAAATTAATAAAATTATTCGTTTGTTCCCCCATTTAACTTCGTACATTGTTTAACACCCGAACAACGGTTCTAATAGCAATAAATGTTTCCTACATTCGTATTCAGGGCACATTCAACCGATAAAAAAAGCAATATTGAATATTATTGATAATGGTAATAAAAGAAAGGAAATATCTAATCATATTTGTTAACATATTTGTATTACTTTTTTATTCATTATAATATTTGTAATAAATATTTGTTAACAATTCAAAATCTAAAGTTAAATAATGAAAATAATAATAAGTTATTCTTTGATGTAATAAAACTAGGTATTTTTTGTTGAAAGTGACTATAATAATACAGCAACTAAATGAACCGTACCACCAGCCATTAAGAAATATTAATATACATAATTAGATACAACGTAGACGGAAATGAAATATTGCACGTATCGTACTTACCACTTGATCGAATCGCTGTTCGTATGAAACTGAGCAGGAATCTGTGACTTCCAAAGGAAGAGAATTGGTGGGGCACATTCCAGGATCGCACATATTATTCTCTATGTTTACATTCCTTTCGGTATGTGCGTAGTAGTTTATATTGACCGTAAATATTCGTAAATATTCTATTTGCCAGAAATGCGCAAAAACTAAACGGCGTATAGTCAATGATAGAAATATTCATACCCTCTTAATGTTGAATAGTATTCGGCTCGAAGAATAATGTAGTAATTATAAAATTGTACACTGGGCATTAAACAATATTCATTTGAACCCCATGAAGAATTGTTGGCAATATTGTAAAGTATAATGTACTTGAAAAAAAAACCTGTAAACAAAAAAATTAGCTTCGCGAAGCAAATAGGAGAACGTGAGATATATAAAATCATAACGATATGAATATACGAATCAGTGCCAAGATGCATAAAAAGACGCGTGGAAATGTAATTGAATATTAAGTAATGCAAATTTTGATAAAATTGCAAGTATTTGTGAATATATGTTATATTAGATCCACTTAACATTGCCGTGAGCTTTGTACGTATATCGCATTGAGCTATTTTCAACTTATCGCACAATGTAACGGAAATCTACTATAACTTAGCCCATTATTGCGATCGACCTCACAATATAAACATACATAGGTACAGCCCATAGACAGATCGCGTAGTCAGTTGAAACGAAAACCTGGCAACGTTAGGTGTTCAATTGATTGATACCTACGGTAATAATTAATTGAATATTTTCAAAAGTGCTGCAAAGGGAGCCGTTTCAACTTGTATTACTTTATTATATTTTTTATATAATCCAGAACCAACCGCGTCTGCTTGAAGCGACCAAAAAGTGTTTGTAAGAACAAACCAAACGCGTCTGCGTGGAGCGACCAAAAATTGTTTGTAAGAACATACCAAACGCGTCTGCGTAGAGCGACCAAAAATTGTTTGTAAGAACAAACCAAACGCGTCTGCGTGGAGCGACCAAAAATTGTTTGTAAGAACAAACCAAACGCGTCTGCGTAGAGCGACCAAAAATTGTTTGTAAGAACAAACCAAACGCGTCTGCGTAGAGCGACCAAAAATTGTTTGTAAGAACAAACCAAACGCGTCTGCGTGGAGCGACCAATAATTGTTTGTAAAAACAAAACAACCGCGTCTGCGTGGAGCGACCAATAATTATTTGTAAAAACAAAACAACCGCGTCTGCGTGGAGCGACCAATAATTGTTTGTAATAAAAACAAAACAACCGCGTCTGCGTAGAGCGACCAACAAGTGTTATTAAAAAGTGAAACAACCGCGTCTGCGTAGAGCGACCAATAATTGTGTGTAAAAACAGAACAACCGCGTCTGCGTGGAGCGACCAATAATTGTTTATAAAAACAAAACAACCGCGTCTGCGTGGAGCGACCAATAATTGTTTGTAAAAACAAAACAACCGCGTCTGCTTGGAGCAATGGGTAGACCTACAAAAAATGCATCCCGTATGAGGAAGTCTCGTGCGAACGAATCTAACGAAGTCACGCAATTACGTCTTTCTAAAGAACGTGAAAGAAACGCAAAGACACGGCGTGAAGAAACTATCGACGATCGCCGTTCGCGATTGTCTGTAAAACGAAAATACGCTAGTTCGAAAGTATCGCGCGAAACGATTGACGAAAGAGAACGTCGGCTAAGCAGAATTTATAATCGTTTAAAAAACGAATCTGCGGAGGAACGATCACGTCGTATCGAATTAATCCGCAGGCGTTTAAAAAATGAATCTGCGGAGGAACGATCACGTCGTATCGAATTAATCCGCAGGCGTTTAAAAAATGAATCTGCGGAGGAACGATCACGTCGTATCGCATTAATCCGCAGGCGTTTAGCGAACGAATCTGCGGAGGAACGATCACACCGTTTCGCATTAATCCGACGGCGTTTGGCGAACGAATCTGCAGCGGAACGATCACGCCGTTTCCGATTAATCCGCAGACGTTTAGCGAACGAATCTGCCGCGGAACGATCACGCCGTTTCCGATTAATCCACAGACGTTTAGCGAACGAATCTCATGCGGAACGATTACGTCGTATCGGATTAATCCGCTACCGTTTAGCGAACGAATCCAATGAGGAACGTACGCAACGTCTAATGGTTATAAGAAATCGTATGCGAAAAGTACTACTAAGCGAACGTGTGGAATGAAGGAATACACGTTTAAGAAATATGCGTGAACTAGCTAAGAAACGGAGAAAAGAACGTCTCCTTCAGGAAGACTACTTTAAATCGGCTATTAATATTTTTGCTAATGTACCGTGTGCTGTGTGTTACAAGACTTTATATCCGCAGCAGCGTTATGCTTTACACACACAGCCTTTCTCTAGTCTAATTCCTGCAAATCTATTGGAATCAGAGAAGATAACAACATGTTCTCGTTGCCTAAATCATCTTAAAAAACATAAAGTTCCATCACAGGCATTCTGGAATAAAATGGAACTCATGCCTGTACCTATGGAGATAACAGATTTATCGGAAATCGAAAAACAAATGTTGTGCAGAATAGTACCGTTTCTTAAAATCATGAAAATTCAGAATCGCTTCAGTCAGGATTGGTGCAAAGGTCAGGTAGTCCTATTTGCCCGCGATGTGTTCGAAGTAGCCGAGCAACTTCCACTTAGATTGAACGAAACCGGCGTAATGATTGTAGTGGAAAGCCTCGAAAATTTGGAGCGACAAAAACAGTTTGAAATAGACGTTGGCAAACTTCGTGTTGCTTTACAATGGCTATTACAAAATAATGCTTTATACAAAGATGTACGACCATGTTTTTCTGATATTACCAATAATATTTCGGAAATAGCTGATGTTGTTGAAGAGTAAGTATTGTATTGTAAGAAACAGAAAGGAAGTTGCAGAAAGAAATAAGGAATCAAACAGTAGATTTACGAATGTTCGACAGAATGTAACTATTTTACGAGGGTCGTGCCATCAAGCTAGCGATCGGTTCAGTATTGAATCTCGCGGTAAGCAATGTACTGGCATAGCTGCAGTTGCTTGTGTTGCGTTTCATTTGCTCGACCCTCGTACGTGGTGTACCAGTGATGTTGATTATGTACTTTTAGTAGGAGACAAATATTACCGTGATTGCATTGAAGCGCGAAGTAATCCTGACCCCAGAGAAGTCAATGTCGACTATTTAGCCGTTACCGAATTATTGCCACTCATATCATTCAATAACAACAGAATCAATATTAACATTGGGTATAAAATGGCTGTAAATGGTCATATTGATGTTGATAACGGTGATGAAGGATTTCCAAATTTAAAAAATGGTTTGATTAGGTTTTTTCAACAGTATATGTACGGAATTCTTACTGCAAATTATACATCAGTAGCCGTATCATGCAACAACCAGTCGGAGACCACCTACTATTGGTTGTTTGACTCCCATGCAAGAGGTCCAAAAGGATATAAAGCACCATTACGGGGCGCCTCATGCTGTTTGAAATTTACTACTATTGATGCTTTACAGGCCACATTGCGTCGTAATTTGTATGCGAAAGATGGCAACAGCAACGTATTAAATATCTATTCATTAACACCTATAACAATTCTATCCGGGAGGAATAGATCTCCACTGGTGGAAAGAATGCAAAATCTGTCAGTTGGAATCCGTCGAACAGAACCCGACGAAACACAAATTATATTCGAAACAAGCATGTTACGTTCGGTTGACGAAGGTGTTCCCAACATCGACAGTGTCGTCTCAGTCAGTAATACTAATAATAACGAAGACAATGACCCGATAGAACTGGCGAATATACATAGAAAAACAGCGCCTCCTTTGAACCTAGAGAGAGAGAGAAGGATGGAAGAACTGTGTTGGTTCTTTCTGTTCCCGGATGGAAAAAATGGATTTGGAGAGCATCGAGACATCCCAATAACACCACTGGATTACTTCCAAGCTCGTGTTCTTAGCAGTGACAAACGATTCCAGCGAACAGATTATTTGTTCTTCGCATTATCTGTGGTTGAATACTACCGCGCAAAAGCTAGCATTTCAGTATCATGTAAAATGCGTCAAGGGGAGCATACTCCACAGGGATTAGTAGATAATATACATCTCACGATGAGAAACATAAGAGGATCGGCATCATACTGGAAACGCTGCTGTTCGGAATTAATCGCCATGGTCCGAAGTCTTGGACCGCCCACATGGTTTGCTACGTTCTCTTGCAATGATCTGAACTGGCCAGATATGTTGAAAGCATTACTACTAGCCGATGGTCGCCCAATTACCGAAATCGAAAACCTAACTTTTGCAGATCGACTAAAGTTGGTTCAGAGATACCCTGTAGTTATCGCAAGACAATTCACGCTGCGTGTGAACGCGTTAATGCAATATTTGAGAAACTCAGATTGCCTAGGTGACGTTGTTATCGATTTTTGGCATAGAATAGAATTTCAAAACAGGGGAAGTCCACATTTGCACATGCTTCTTTGGTGTGGAAACGTACCTGATTTCCTTACCAACGAGGGCCGCCACGTTATTGAGAAAGTTGTATCTTGTTCATTGGAGGCTGAAAATCAAGGTATGAGGGACATAGTTCAAAAAGTCCAAATTCATAAACATTCTGCTACATGTTACAAAGATCGTAATAATCGTTGTTGTCGTTTCGGATTCCCCAGACCTATAAGTGAAAGAACGATGTGCTTAGGTCCAGATGACACACTTGCGAACAATGGACGTTTCTGCGTACTTAAGAGAACAGGAAATGAAACTATGGTGAACAATTACAACCCAACTCTTTTAAAGCTGTGGGAAGCAAACATGGATATTCAACCGTGCGGAAATGTCACAGCTGTCGCATATTATATCGCTAAATACGCAAGTAAATGCGAGCCGCAGGACACAGGAAATATTATTAAAGAAGCCATTTTACGCGCGAAACGCCGGAGCGGCACCGTCCGCGATCAACTATTTTTGGTATCTATGGCAATTCTATCTCAACGTATGGTTTGTGCGGCAGAATGTGCATATCGGTTATGCCATCTGCCCCTTAAAATGAGCTCGAGAAAAGCTGTATTTATAAACAGCTGTCGGCCTGAACAGAGATATAGAATTCTCCGATTCGAAGAAAATGAAACATCATTTTTCAATAACATATTCGATCGTTACGTAAAGAGACCAGACAATCTAGAGGATTTAAGCCTAGCTGAATTTGCTGTCCGATATGAAACAGTTTCAAGTGGATTGTGGACAGAAGAGGATGGAGACGCAGAACTTAGAAATGACGATGAAGAAATATCGAGGTCGAGGTTTATAAAATTAAAGGACAATACCCGAATGCGAATAAGAAAAAAACCAGCTGTACTTCGCCACCGATATTATACCTTAAACAGTGATAGAGAAGGATATTTCTATAACTTAATAGTGTGTCACATTCCATTTCGTGACGAAAGTACACTTATGACCGAAAACGAATCCTCGGAACAATGTTTTCTTCGACGACAACGCGAGTTGAAACCTATGTTCGGTAACGCATCCGTCGAACAATTTACTCACGCTGAGCAAATCATTGAAGCGGCGCTCGCCCAGGCTGTTGCTTTGAATGTTGTACACGAAGATGAAACTAATAATGAACATTTAGGAGAACCAGTCAGAATTCATGCCGACGAAACCGTTTATTATGATCAAGGTGATTTATATGAAGATCAACAGCAAGAAAAAACACGTGCAATGCCCGCAGACGTATTCCTTAATAGCATTCGAAGTCTAAATATTCAACAGAAAGACTTATTGAAATCAGTTTCCGAAGTAATTGAGAAAGATATTAAACAAAATGATGATGATGAAAATACCGAACAAATGTTGCTGTTTATTACCGGAGGAGCTGGTAGCGGTAAGTCGTTTATTTTAAAATTACTTGTTGAACATGTTAAACGCTGCTATAATCCTACAATTGATACGATGATAAAACCATCTTTCATTGAAGTAGCTTCTTTGACTGGCGTCGCCGCCCGTCAAATATTCGGAAAAACTTTGCATTCCTTGTTCTCGTTACCTATTGAAAAAGGTACTGCAATGACCTATCGACGACTAACAGGACAAAGGCTCGAACAGGAGAGACGAAAGTGGCGTCATACAAAGTGGTTGATTATCGACGAGATATCAATGGTGTCCTATGAGAATTTGCGAATAATTCATTTAAGATTGCAAGAATTCAAAACAAATGATAAACTATTTGGTGGCGTAAATGTTCTTCTCTTTGGCGATATCATGCAGTTGCCACCAGTAAAAGGACACTGGTGTTTTGTACAGCCACATTGGTGTACTGCAGAAATTAATTTATGGCACCAATTTTCATTCTGCGAACTGACCATTAATATGCGACAAAGAGATGACGTTGAATTTATCGATTTATTGAATAACCTTCGGTTTGGAGAAGTGACAACTTCTCAACTGGAAATACTATGCGAACGAAGAAGAATTCCCCTAACCGGAGAGTTCGAGGATGGTGCAGCAGTAAGAATATTCCCAACGATAAAATTAGTGGATGAATATAATTCAAAAATGACTGATGAATTAGCAAAATCACATCGAATGTACATCATTGATTCAATAGACGAGTCCCGTGAGGCAGCTACATATGGAAAAAGGCCGCCAGCAAATGTCATACCTGCAAATGTAAATAATTGTGGCGGACTATTACATACAATAACGTTAACTGAAGGATCTCGAATCATGCTGCGACGAAATATATCAATTTCTGATGGTTTGATAAACGGCGCAATGGGAATAGTAAAGAAATTTACATGGCCGGCACTTCGAAGAGATCAACTGGAACAGGGAGAGTTGCCAGACTCAGTACTTATAAAATTTGACGATGAGTCGATTGGAAATAGATTCAAAGATACCGACGGTTACATTCCAATATCTCCAGTTGTAGCAACGTTTCAAGCGACGAAAGGTTATGGAGACGTCGAGCGCAGAATGTTACCACTTATTCTAAGTTGGGCAGTAACGGTGCACAAATTACAAGGGACTACATTAAACAAAGCAGTAATTGATCTTGGGAAAAAGAATTTTGCAAAAGGCCAAATTTACGTTGCACTTAGTCGTGTTAAAAGCTTGGGTGGTCTAGTTTTATCTGATTTAGCACCAAACAAAGTCCTTGTTAAACCTCATGATGAGAGAGCACTCGCAGAAATGCAAAGATTACGACAGTTACTTTTGCAAAGAAAAAGTCCAAATCGGCTGCCACCTTCCGATACGTGAAGAAGAAAGCCAAGCCATTTTATTATTTTTTTTTATTTATTATTATATTTATTAGCAACCAATTGCAATAAAAACCGTTCGGAATGAAAAAATGCAAAATGTTTTTATAACGGGACCAATCGGAAGACATATCCTACAAGACGCAAAAGATTTCATTCCGATTGGTCCATCCGTCTCGGAGTAATCAGCGAACGTACTTTTAGAAAAAAAAATCGATAGGAATAAAAAAATGCAAAATATTTTTTTAACGGGACCAATGGGGAATTGTACTGTACAAGATGCAAAAAGTTTCATTCCGATTGGTCCATCCGCCTCGGAGTAATCGGTGAACATAAACTGCACGTACATGAAATAGCACGTTTTTTTGCAATAAAAAGCGTTCGGAATGAAAAAATGCAAAATGTTTTTTCAACGGGACCAATCGGAAGACATATCCTACAAGATGCAAAAGGTTTCGTTCCGATTGGTCCATCCGTCTCGGCGTAATCGGTGAACAAAGCCAGAAAAAAAAAAAAAAAAAAAATATACTCATCGAATTGAGTATCCTCCTCCTTTTCGAAGTCGGATAAAAAAACTATTGAATCTAATACAAAACTGAAAACTATTGAATTGAACTATTGAATGACTATTGAATTTCTGATAATACTGATAGATATGATCTGATAATTAGTTGAATTTGAAAATAAGCGGTTGTAATTCACAAGGGTAAAGATGCTTAACCTATTGTATAATTATGACTATTGTTGAACCGAAAATCGTGTTATATGTATATTTACAGCCTTTGATTAGAATTGAGATCGCTTTCATAAGTTGTAACGTGTATAAAAATCTGTATCTTTCACTATCAAACGGTTATCTCGACAATTTAGAAATTAGGAAAAATAGCGGGTTCAATTCGCGAGGGTGCGACCTGAATGAAGACACTCTTATAACCCGAAGGCTTTACAGGTCGTCCCTCGTTTATACATCGTCGTCGAGAGAATCGTTTCAAGAAAAACTGCGATTCGGTAAATACGGAAAATTATATATTTTTATCGGTACCTGAGTATGGGAAACGAGACGATCTAAAATGAAGAGACTCTTATAACCCGTAGGCTTAATAGATCGCCCGTTTTGCCTTGTCGAAAATGAATCACAATGCCGTGCTCGACGAATTAGTAATTGACAGGCTTACCGTGAAAATGTAGAATATATATATATGATAGATAAATCGCTTGAAATATCGCTATGAGGTCGCTGAATAATCGCTGTTAAATCTGGAACACCAAGAGAGATGATGAGGAAGCTGTCGCACTAACACTTGTCGCGCGCCCGATTGCCCTTTATTGCGTATCAAAATTTAATTAAGACGAACACAAGACGGTTACGATTTTGAAAAAAATAGAATAATTAAACGCGATTGAATTTAATACGAAGATTACGCGATCAACGAATTAAAAGAAAGAGAAAAAGATAGAGGTTTAATAGTATGAAAGCTTAACGTGCGCGTCTCTGAGTCCTTGCAATGTATTCGGAATTTGCACCCTCGCGACACTCTGCCTACGGATAGGACTTGCCGCGCAGTTAAATTACGCGAAGTACAAATACAACTCTATCTCTTAACGCACGGGCTCCCGTCACGACTTACTCGATTGTTCGACGAAGAGTGGTCGGAATCGACCGCGATCCTGGCCGGAAGGGCCCGTCGCGTGGATGATGTCCTGCGTGGGGACATTCCAACAAATCGCGCGCGTCGCTATTGGTCGAAGACGCGTGCTAGCTAAATTCCTCTAGACTATGTTCTTTCTCTCTCTCTTGGTGTTCCATCTCTGTCTAACGGCTTTTCGGTGTTTGTTCGCCGTAGATTTTTCTGGAATATTCCATTTCTCGCTTTCGATATCAGATATAGCGAATATTAGCAATTATTTAAATCTGAATTGATGTTTAAACCAGAACCAATCAACAATGAAACAAAGAATTATGAATAAAATTTATATCCATCATACCATTATGTATTAATAGTTGATCGATAGGCAATCGCACGATTTAGACTAGCAGTCGACGTAGATGATTAACATTATCGGCAGTTGTTTGTTCATAAATCGCAACGCGAGTTTCGCCGGCGCGCATGTTGTAAACATTCGAAGCTTGGATGAAATTCTCGATTAGCTAACATATTCCTTGATTATTAAATCGAATATAAGTTATTTCATTAGCAGCGTAGCTAGTTCTAGAACGTTCTCGCTATTTGAAAATTACCGTTGGGTCTTGGTTTCAGGCAAATTCTCGGAATTCGATACAAAGACTTTTATTGCCCCGTTCGACCCTTCGCCCCTAAACAGTCGTCGAACGCTTGCTAACGCTTGACTGCGAGGGTTCTCATTCCTCGTTCATTTATCAACCAAATATTCAAATAGATAGACTAATCCGCGCTTCCATTCCAGCACTCATCTCACGCATACGATCGAATTAGGGGCCGACTGGCGCCCACGCGTGGAAAAGAGAAAAGATTCGGTTGAAATTCGAATGGTAAATTGATCTTTACGCTTTTGCGCAGTTAACCTGAGGAGACCCCTATAATGCGAAGCACTGGCTAACTGCACAGCGAACGCTGTTTATGATACCTCTCCTCTGTCTAACCCGAGTTTTTGTGTAGTTCGAAATCTGTTACTACGCAGTTGAGCACGACGATAGTTTCAAGGAGGGGTAATAATTAGGGAAAAGAATTGAGAAATATAAAGAGAATAAAGGATAGAAAAGACAAAATAGAATAATTATACACTCAAACTCTTCCCTGTGCCTTTCCCACATGAAGAAGTCTCTTATAACCCGAAGGCTTGATGGGAAAACACAGAGTCGAGGAGAAAATTGAAAGAGATGAAGTAGTAATTCGCCCTCCCCACGTCCCTTACATGAGGAAACTCCTATAACCCGAAGGCTTGATAAGGAAACGTGAGGCGGACAAATTTGTAAAATTTTCCAGACGTAACACTATATTATAAGATAAATTATCAGATACAAAATAAAATTTAAATTTAAATTAAATAAAAATTTAAATGAATAAAGAAGGTTTTAACTTGCTCGGCACCGAACTGTTGCTTGTTTCAAGGCAGAAGCAGGTGTGCTATTAGGCTTGACTTTGTTCTAGAAATAGGACGGGTGGCAACATGTAATAAAACAATCGGCAAAACAGTGCCGTTATTTTGTGAACAAATATAGCATGCCCTCTCATTCTTGCACTATTTCGCAGCTATGTGAACCTGGCACCCGACTTTCAAAAAATTAACTTTTTTTTTCATAAAACGGTAGTATATCGTTTGTAGTTGATTGTAGTGAAAAAAGTTTCGTTTGTAGTTGAATAGTTTAAAAGTTATGAGCAATTGTTTATCCGCACAAGAGGTAACTTCGTCAATTTTCAAGATTTTTGAAATCCGTCTTTTCCATCTGACAGGGAATCGTTTGTAGTTGTTTGTAGTGAAAAGAGTTTCGTTTGTAGTTGAATAGTTTAAAAATTACAGCCGATTGTTTATACTCCGAAGAGGTAACTTTCTCAATTTTTAATATTCTTCAAATCTGTTTGTTCCATGTGATAGGGAATCGTTTGTAGTTGTTTGTAGTGAAAAGAGTTTCGTTTGTAGTTGAATAGTTTAAAAGTTATACGTGATTGTTTATACCCATCAGCCAACCCCGTTAACTTCAACTACAAACGAAACTTTTTTCACTACAAACAACTACAAACGATTCCCTATCACATGGAAAAAACAGATTTGAAAAATATTAAAAATTGAGAAAGTTACCTCTTTGGAGTATAAACAATCGGCTGTAATTTTTAAACTATTCAACTACAAACGAAACTTTTTTCACTACAAATAACTACAAACGATTCCCTATCAGATGGAAAAGAAAGATTTGAAAAATATTAAAAATTGACGAAGCTGGCTGATGGGTATAAACAATCACCTATAACTTTTAAACTATTCAACTACAAACGAACATATTTGTACTACAATCAACTCCAAACGATATACTACCGTTTTATGAAAAAAAAGTTAATTTTTTAAAAGTCGGGTGCCAAGTTAGGGTTATATTAAATTTTACGGTCACGTTAATGCAAAATAGGTTTTATACATATATTGTTGAATAAGGTAAATGAACCAATCAGAGTATGGGTAGAAACAATATGGCGTGTCGTACTAACCTGTCCAACTTCACTAAATATGTACATTTTTATATAATTGTATTTTTTAAACCATTGGTTTCCTTAAACTTTTTATTTGTATTTTTGGATATTTCAGATTGAAAACTAAGGTTTGATATTTTTGAACCATTAATTTTTGGTCCACCAAAACGAAGTTTTATCTTAATAAAATATAATTTTGAAGTCTAAGATTTAAATATATTATAATTTATTATTGTTGGATAGCCATACTGATGGGTTTTATTATAGCAATACTTTATTTAAGATTAAATATATAATAAAGGAACAAAAGATATATCTTTTAATCTCGCATGTTAATATAACGTCTGAAAGAAAAAAAAAGCAAGAAAGCGGGAAAGACGCCCGCACCAGCGCCCTCCAACCGGAAGGACGCATCACGGAAGAAGGTTCGCGAATTATCTGACAAAACATTTCAAATGCACAATAGAGATAAATGATAAGAAATACATAAAAGACTGTTTCCAGCAAAACAAGTATTGGCATAGTTACGGTTTTATAATGTATGTGTATGTCAAGAATTAAATTAAGATGTTTGTTCGATCAAGGTTCTGGGGTAAGTGCCATGCCGTTCCTCATGGTCCTCCTACCAGAAGATGCAAGATCTTCCCCACTCCGTGGCCAGATCCTTTTAGAATCTAGATCAACCTTATCTTTTGACACGCGCCATGCAGCACCATGATTTCGGGTCATCGGCCACACGCGCGTTCCTTCGAGAATCGGCGATCGAACTCTCTATCGCCGTTCCATAAACAAAACATCCGCGACTCTTAGAATTCGTCGCACCTCAAGTATCAACTACCGCCGGCCCAAGTCCGATGACAGACATATGGCTCGGGGTATCGATAGCCTAAAGAATCCTAAGAAATCCTTGAAACCCAGGTCAAAGCCCAAAATGCATTGACCCTGCCATGTGTCAACCCTTGAACACGTGCTGACGCTAACATTATTGAACATTGAAGTTAATATTTTGTTTTCAGCCAATTCCTTTTTATAACACTTTTTAACCTGTTAGGCATCGAATGTACTAAATTTTTCGTTATTTCTGAACCGATTTTATTCCATTCTGTTAAAAATGCATCTTTTGATTGCTGTTTCGTCAGAATAGGGTATTTTCGTGTTCTTCTCTCTAGTTCATTGCAAATGTGCTCCACCGGATTTAAATACGGAGATTGAGGACGGGTTAGTAATATATGGGGTGCGTTAAAAACGATCCATTGGCGGACAAGTAAGCACTGTGTTCAGGGTCATTATTATGTTGGAAATAGTAATTTTCTCCAAGATTTAATTTTTCTACGCATTTTTTCCAATTTTGCTTTAGGATACTTGAATATACATACTTATTCATTATACTGTCTATGAAAACAAGTTCTCCAACTCCACAGGAACGCATACATCCCCGTACCAATACGTTACCGCCCCGTGTTTAACAGTTGGTACAATGTTATTTGAATTCAACTCAGTGTTCCCATATTTTCGTTGGCCATCAGATCGAAAAATCAGGAATTTACTTTCATCAGAGAAAAGTATTGAATCCCAAAATTATAAATTTTCGTATAAATATATTTTGGCGAAACTTCGGAAAACCGTTATGCTCCGATTCGGGCAAAATTTTGCAAATAAGCTCGATTTTGCGAAAGGAAACATCTGTGAAAATGGTTTTTGGCGACCTGAAAATTTTTTTTTACCATTTTGATGTCATTTCCTACCTTGCCGACACAACGCATTGTAATGGGGCGAACTGTTCCCAGCACATATGTAATTCGCACCTTCGAACATCCGGAATACACACTGCAAACAACATTTCTATGTAGACAGTATATGTATACAGAAACAGGTAAGGTATGGAATGACATCAAAGAGGTCTTATAAGAAAAAATTTTTCGAGTCGCCAAAAACCATTCTCACAGTTGTTACCTTTCTTAAAAAGGGGCTTACATGCAAAATTTGATCTACATCAGAGCATGACGGTTTTTCGAAAAACAGCCTCTATTTTTGTAAATTCGGTAATTATTGAGATTAGGTTACACCTCACCGATTTTGATGAAATTTAAATATGTTGTAAAATTAGACATTTTGAACAACTTTTTCCTATACATATAACCGCCGCTCGGCTTTAGTTTTCGAGATATTTTCGAAAAACTGTCGAAACTAACACATTGATTTCTGGCCATCCGTGTGCGTCCGTGACAACGTACGCATTAGTGTGAGATCGCCGCTTTTCTACTGTTTTTGCAGGCAGCAGCACGGCGGCCGACATCAATATATGTATTACATACATATATTACGGGTGAGCTTAAAAATTAAATTTAACTAATTTTCATGATTTTGAATCCCCGTAAGTATGTCTGGTCGCTGTTAGGCGACCAGAATATCACTTTACCCTAACCTAACTTAATTCACTGATTAGGTAGATTGTGTTAGGTTAGGCTATATTAAATTCCCAGCTGCCGTCATAGCTACGATACATTGAAATCATAAATGCAGAAGTGCACAAGGTATATATTGGTCATTGGTCGCCGTGCTGTTGCCTGCAGAAACAGTAGAAAAGGGGCGATTTAGAAAACCGCCTTCAAAGATGCACGAAAGCCGAAGGTGATCATTTTCAGCATATGTTGTAAAGATCAGTGTTTATAAATATTCACATAAATAACTGCATAAAGAATCCGTAAATGTAAATTTTTGTAAATGTTTGAATTTAATTATATCATTAGAAAAAAATGTTCTCATAATTCACATAAAATTTTCTAGCCGAAATTGGAAAAAGATTTTCCTGGCCATATTCTTCTATTCCGTTTCTTGTCCTCGGCTCAGCCATAAACACACACAGAACCGTCTTGGGTCCGGCGATATGGCCCCCTGGGTCTATTCACCCGCAATAAAATAATTTTTAACAAAAAATACAACCGACTCCGAAATAAAAGTAAAAAGTATGAAATAATTTCTATTTCATTTATACAAATACCCAACAGCTATTAATAAACCCTATTTACTCCTTAAATAGTATACTATTGGTATCGGTGGACAAAATATACTAATATAGGAACGGCAGAGGTAATGAATCTTTATAACGATAAGCCAGAATCAAAGTAAAAATGTTATAAGTAAAAGTCGCGGGTAGAACGTTTGAAGTGAGTAATTTAAACAATAATCAACCCAAATCTGATTGAAAGTAGCTATAAATAGTACAAAATCGAAATTAAATAGTTAATAGGGTGGCCCTCTCGCCTCGTGCTCGGAGCGTTCGGCCTAGACGCGAGCTTTCAGGACGAGTCAAAGGAACCAAAGCCGACACTAGGTGCACACGGGTAGCCCTCGCGAGAGTGTACAGTGAGTTGCAATGAACTTGTCGCAGTGAAGTTGGCTCCAGATTTACTGACACATTCACGATCGACTCACCGACGCGGCGCGAATGTGTCAGTAAATCTGGAGCCAACTTCACTGCGACAAGTTCAATGCAACTCAATGTACACTCAGTCCCATCAAAGTTGTCGCAGTAAAGTTTGCGCGCTAACGCCGCCGTGGCGTGAATGCGTTCACGGTGCTCTCGGATCTCGGGTCTCGGGACTATCCGTCTCGGGAGATCTCGCGTTCGAATCGCCTCGGCGAGCGTGTACTGCCGGCATTAGATGATACAATTCCAGTTCTCTCGCACAAACACCGGATAACGTCCATATAACGCATATCCGGGTTTGTACTTTTCAGATCTTTGTGCAGGTTCACTATAATCTGTCTTTGACCAGCTTGGACAATCTAAAAAACGATAATGCAAAGTACGAATTGCAAAATGTTCACCAAATATGAAAACAGAAATAGTACATACATATTTAGTTGACGAAATTTCCGAATACCACATTGTGGGTCTTAACTTTCGAGTTTTTAAATGTCTTTTCTGTAAATACATATTGTTTTCCTTCTAAAAGGAATCTACTTGCAAAGCTTCAGCCACATCGGTGTGACAGGTTTTTGTAAATACAACTTAATATTTCACACACATATTTATTTGCACGTATTTATATGAAGCTTACTGCTTATCTTTCTCATTGCATTTCTTGCAATTACTGTTGAAGATCGCGAAATGCTGGGTTGTCCGTCCATTTCTTATAAACAACCAAATCTAAATATAACAATTTAATTCAAAGAAATTAATTTAAACTATACTACAATAATAATAAATACTATATTATAAGATAAATTATAAGATACAAAATACAAACGAAACACTTTAAATTAATAAAGAAGTAACTTGCTCGGCACCGAACTGTTGCTTATTTCGAGGCAGAAACAGGTAAATATGTGTAAGAACCCCGAACCTTCGGGAACCTTCGACCACGTGTCGGACAATGAATAGAATAAAAGTCTATATGTAATGATTTAACACAAATAAAGTCTTTATTTTGGCACACCAGGCCACCAATTTAATTAAACAATAGAAACTGTCTTTTCCCGAGATAGAGCTTTCCTTCGCTCGTATCGTTAACACTTCTCGATTTGATTAATAACTCGGACAGTCCTTCGATCGTAGCAACGGCAGTCCTTCGCCTTCATAGCCTCGATTACTAATGGCATCGTTGTCGCAATTTCGCATACGCGTTAGAATCGCTCGGGAGGGGGCAACCCGCGTTTGCTGCTACCTTCGCGCTTACATATGCTATTAGGCTTGACTTTGTTCTCGAAATGGGACGGGTAGCAAGTAATCGGCCGAACAGCGATGTTATTTTCTGAACAAGGATAGAATATAGCATGCCCTCTCATTCTTGCACTATTTCACTTATTTCGAAGCAGAAACCACTTGCTTATTTCGAGGCAATCCTGTAATAGCTTTGATAATAATCTTCGTCGATAGATTACCGTCCTAATGCTGCAGCCAGCCAAAATCTCAGTTCACTTGTTTTTTAGAAACGATTAAAAGTCACCTTCACATTTCCGATCTCTAAGACGGATGTGACGTAGGTTTACGTGTAACATATAAGGAAAATATATGTCATCGTAATTATCTAATAATTATATTGTATTTTCATGTACCTACCTTTTGTATTCTCTTATTTTATACAGCTCCGTAGTATTTGCCTAAATACTTATCACAGACTTTAAGTTACTAATATTACATTTTACTTATTAGACCTCACAATGGATCGAAAAGAAGAAAAGAAAACTAGCGTGGAATTTATATTATTGCAGAAACATAATTCGACCATTGTAATAATTATTCGTAAAAATAAAACAAAAAACGAAAATAAAAAATAAATTTAGGCAGAACTTTCGAAAACGTCCATGTTCCGAATTAATGGAAATTTTGAAAATAGGTTCTTTTCGGATAGACAGGAAGTTTATGAGTAGGATTTCTAACTGCTGGGGGGTGGATACATGGTTTCTTCATATATATTTGCCCACTTTTTTTATCTTCGTAAGACGGAAAATAAGGAAATAACAAAGAACCTTATGCGCCTGACGTATGATGGATTCTTCCACACTTGGTGTTTGGCAGCACCACATACACCAGGCGCGAGACGTAACGAACCTGTGCAAAATTCAATGTAAAAAAGAATGGTGCCTTATTTTCCATTCTGGTTGTTCAACTTAAGATCTTCTCATATAAGAACAAATAACCGATTCCCGTAAACCCCTTAATAGGAGGCCCATTTTTGCCGATAATGTCACCTCGCTGCATTACCCGTGTCTACCACCTTAAAGGAATGGATTTGAAAAGAAATTTTAGACAATAATAAAATTGCTAAAAAACATTTTATTACACAAAAGAATACTTTGCGCTGAACAAAAATCGTAATTCACAAATTTCTGATCACCCGATATACCGCCTGTCCAGCGTGGCTTACGACATACAGCCGTGCGGCGCACAGTGGGGCGACCATATACGAATGTTGGACATTGGTAGAATAAAGTATGAAGTAAATGTAATTCGTTAAATATTTTATACTAATTGTTCATCAAACATAAGCGTCTATATATTGATGCTTATTTTCGACATTTTTATACTTATATTATTGTTTAAAGTAAATAATTATTCATTACCGTTTACGGATCCAAATCCACTTCTTGTTCGAGAAGTTGTTTTGCTTCTGGTTACGTTTCTCTGTATAGTGTAGTTAGTGTAGGCCTCAGATGTGAAATTATTGGATCGGAATTAATTAATAAATTGTTCAAAATATCCCGGTTATTGTCAATTCTCGACATCTTTCTTGAGTGTAATTCTCTGTATGAGCGGAAAAGTTTGTGGTTTGCTTCTTGTGCATCTTCTGCTAATTGTCCTATTGGTACTATTGCATTTCTTATAATATCTGGTCCGTGAATTAAAAGTTTGTGCACTGTGACAGGCATATAATACCAATTATACAGGGTGTCTCATTTTAATCTCTACACTCATACTCTGTTCGAAGAGGGACATGCAATGGTGGACACTGTTTGTTTCTACATGGTGGCGCCTCCGAGATTTGAAGGTGACCTTTGTTTTTTTTAATGGAAATGTGTTTTTTTTTATGTTAGACACATAGCTTAGCTCAAGATGAACCATTGATTTACAATATGCTGACCTTGAAATGTCATTCAAGGTCATTTCAATGGCTTGAAGTTTTCTTGCACTCCGCGAACAGAAAATGTTTCTTATCTTCTAAATTCAAAAGGATGACCTTGAACATTAATGCAACACTGGATTCTATTCCTAAATGACAGTTCCACTTGTTCTAAAGTTGGTCTGGTAATTTGTCTGCAAGCATCTACTATTCGAGTGTAAAGATTAAAATGAGACACCCTGTATAGTGAGCATCATTGCATTTAATTTTCTTCTTAGTGACGAAATGAAATTCTTCCTCGGTACATGTCCTAAATATCTCGGTCCTTCTTCTTTTTTGGCGTTCGATAATTGTTGAAAAGGCTTAAGTTGTGATGGAGACAGTGCAGCAGAAGTCACTACAGAGTTTGTAGAGGATCTTAACTGACGAACTAAAGACATTCTTTTCGGAAGAGTGAAATCCAAATTTAACCACTCTTCATTTTTTGTCAGAAACCGATCCATTTGTCGACCAGCGGAAGACCATCTTGACACCAAATTATTACTGAATTTCCTTAACTTTTCACGCATCTCAAACTGTTCCGAATTAGATATGTCACGTCCGAATGCAACAATCCATTTGTCCAAAACAATATCGTAACTCCTGAAAGGAATATTATTATCTCTAAATACTGAGAATATACCACGATTTGATTCCATACATATTCATATTGAGTGGCTATGTGAACCTGGCACCCGACATTCAAAACATTAACTTTTTTTTCGGAAAATGGTAGTATATCGTTTGTAGTTGATTGTAGTAAAAATCTTTTCGTTTGTAGTTGGATCAATTAATGAATAAACAAAATTGAAAAATTGACCCGCACCCGACATTGAGATATTTCAAATCGGTTTTTCCATGTGATAGAGAATCGTTTGTAGTTGATTGTAGTAAAAAAGTTTCGTTTGTAGTTGAATAGTTTAAAAGTTATGAGCAATTGTTTAACCGGGTAAGAGGTAACTTCGTCAATTTTCAAGATTTTTGAAATCGGTCTTTTCCATGTGATATATATTTCAAATTCTTATTATAGGCTCACATAAAAGCGATGAAAAATTGCCTTTTACTATTTTTTTTCACGACTTCAACAAATTGTAATTTTTTTAAACGACAAAAACACATATCTTAATAAATAAATTTGTATAACTTCTCAATAAAAAAAAACCTCAAGTTATTTGGTCCAATTTTAAATGAGGTATTCTGTTTGAAACGTTGACTAGACACTTTGTATTACACTTATTAATATTTTTAAAATCCGGTTTTTCCATGTGATAGAGAGTCGTTTGTAGTTGTTTGTAGTGATTTTCCTTTCGTTTGTAGTTGAATAGTTTAGAAGTTACAGTCGATTGTTTATACTCCGAAGAGGCAACTTCGTCAATTTTTCATGTTTTTAAAATCCGTTTTTTCCATGGGATACACATAACATTTAAATTTACAAATGTTATATTTTAAATTTTCGTTACAGGTTGAAATAAAAAAATAAAAAAATTGCCTTTTACTATTTCTTTCCCGATTTCAGCAAATTTTAATTTTTTAAAACGACAAAGGCATATATCTTACAATTAGTAAATTAATTTTTGTAGCTTCTCGAGAAACCTTAAGTTATTTGGTCCAGTTTTAAGCGAGGTATTCTGTTTTAAAAGGTGGACGAATACTTTTGCGGTCCACTGTATATATGAAAAGGTACCTTACATAACTAAATAAAATAAAAATACATATTAACTAAAAAGGCAAGGCAGATTATACATACTAACAATGATTGTTTTTAAAAGAATGATTTATTTACGCAAAAGAAATATAATATTTATTAGGTCGGCCCCTGCCGCCTCTTCTTCCTCCCCTCGGCCATCTCCCGCGGTAGGGGTTCCGCCTTTTCCCTGCAGCCGTTCCTCTTTCTGTAATGTAAAATTTGAACAGTTATGTATTTTAGAATTAAAGTTTTATTTATGACGCAAATTGGTTAATTATTTGTTGGATGGGATCTTTGATACTTACTGCGTTGCGCCTTCGCATCCTCCTCCTCCTCTTTTCCATCGTTGCTGAAGGAGGTAGTTGGTGGGTCCAGCCTTTGCTGCAGCCGCTCCTGCTCCTGCCGCTCCCGCTCCCGCTGCTCCTGCTGATGCTGCAGCTGCTGCTGCAATTGCAGCATCATATTCATCATTGGGTTTTCTGAAAGACAAGAGGGAAATATATATGTTACATCCATATTTTGAATCATGTAATATATTCATTTTCAATTGAAGTTGGAATTATACTTACGATTATTCGATTGTTCGTCCTGCATCTGTTTATGAAAAACGAAAGAAAAAGAAACTTTTATTAATTAAAGTAAAATAATCCGAATTTGTGAATAAAGTTCCGAAAAGCACTCACCCCCTATTTTTTTGAAAGTTAGTATTCTTACTTTTTTTTTATACGCTAATTACGAATATCATAGTCAAAAATTGGTTACTATTTGGGCATCGCAAGGCGGCCGGCAACGCTTTCACGAATAATAGCAAATTCTTTAAACAACATTATATTTGCAAATTCTTGTGACGGCGACGTGTCAACAAATTAAACATAAAGTAGCTCTAAAAAGTCTGCGTACACCGTTTAAAAGAGAAAACTCATTACAATTGGACCAAATGACTTGAGGTTTTTGAGAAGCTAATAAAAATTAATTTACTGAAATATGTGCTTTTGTCGTTTTAAAAAATTACAATTTGTTGAAATCGTGAAAGAAAAATATAGTGAACGGTGTGACCCGTTCCGTAACGTGGGTGCACTCTATACCGGGGGCGCTTTTCGCAATACAAATTTCGTTGGGCGCCAGCCACTCGCTGTGGCGATCTCAATCAAAAGGGGAAAGGGGTTTTCCGGCGTTCATACTGGATGGGGGTCGTGGCACTTACGTCCTTACAATATTTCGCGAGGAAGTACGCCAGGAGGATTGTCAGGGGAAGGGAGGTCTCGGGGCTGGGGAGGGTTCGTAGGAAGTCCGTTACGTTACGCGTAGATTGACAAAAGGGAATCTCGACATGGGGGGTCGAAAAGAGAAGGTGGTCGTTGCCGAAACTCAGAATACCGAAATACAATTTTAGGCAATCAAAAGGGCTCGCCCAAAACACCTCACATCAAACTCGCACTCTCACTTCAAAGTCGTCGCCAAACTCGCTAATCGCTTTCTTAAATCGCTTTCGCACTCTATACAAAATCTCTATATGGTAGCCTAGGGCTTAATGACAGCTCGTCGTCGCCGCCGCGACGACGAGACCGTCGTGGGATATTTTGGAGAGGGGATGGGTCTAGGAAGGGGGCCTCTTCCGGCAATGGGATGGATCGATTATCGATCTTCGATATACCGGTGATCGAGGTCGATGGGGCTGACGGACATCCTTCAATGACGGGTGGGCTGAGGTCTTCGGGCTCGGCGACAGATGGCTCTGGGTGGACGTTTGCGTAAGCCTTTGGGCAGCTTCATAGGAGTTTTTGGAAGTCCCACGTGTTCGCTGGAGGGATGGGTATCTGTCGCCAGCCTCGAAGCTCCTGTTGAGGGTGGTCCTCGGTGGGTCAGTCCGTCGCCTTCATCGGCCCGACACCGGCGGGCCCGGAGGGGGGGGGGAGGCACGAGTGTCACCACGTTACAACGGTAATATTTCAATTTTTTTATGTGAGCCTATAATGAAAATTAAAATATGTCTTTGGTAGATTCGAATAAGTTTATGTGTATGCTGAAATTTCAGCGAGATCGGTAATGCACTTAGAAATTAGAATAATTAAAATTCCGAAAATTGCGACAAACGAAAGACATGTTTTAAATTTTCATTATAGGCTCACATAAAAAAGTTGAAATATTACCCTTCACTATTTTCTTTCACGATTTCAACAAATTGTAATTTTTTAAAACGACCATAAGCACATACAGCTTCTCGAAAAACGTAAAGTTATTTAGTCCAACTGTAAATTAGGTATTCTGTTTTAACACGTTGACTGCCGCAGTGAAAATGGGCATTGTTACAAAGTTGTAATTATTAAGAATAGGAACAATTAATTTTCAAATTCAAATGTCCAGGTTTTAATTGATACTTTACATAATTGGTATAATAACAATACTATTGAAAATAATATTTTTCTATCGTTTTCTTTTAATATTAGAGTGCGTGTAATTTCCGATGCCGGTCAGCGGTAACCCCTCGGCAGTTAACGTGTAAACTGTGTGCGCACAGCTTTGGACTCGCTGTACGTTTAATGTTTTAACGCGTCGACGCCAGAAGAATTTGCAACTAATAATGTTGTTTTAAAGAATTT
>NW_025791211.1:0-40553 GCF_907164935.1 Osmia bicornis bicornis | reverse complement strand
ATATAATGTAATATAATGATCCCTTCCCACCGATCAATGTACATATAATGGCAGTATCGTTATTACTATATCTCCATTTGATATGTAATATACATTTAATAACAATATCATTATTACTATATCTACATCAGATGAAATTTAATATACTGATTTAATCCCACAGACCAATGTACATTTAATAACAATATCATTATTACTATATCTACATTAGATATAATCTAATATACTGATGCCTTCCCACAGATCAATGTAATTTTGGTAACAATATCATTATTACTATATCTACATTAGATATAACGATATATACTGATCCCTACCCACAGATCAATGTACAAATAATAACAGTTTCGTTATTACTATATCTACTATAGATATAATGTAATATACTGATACCTTCCCACAGATCAATATACATATAATAACAGTATCGTTATTACTGTATCTACATTAGATATAATGTAATATACTGATACCTTCCCACAGACCAATGTACATTTAATAACAATATCATTATTACTATATCTACATTAGATATAATGTAATATACTGATCCCTTCCCACCGATCAATGTACATATAATGGCAGTATCGTTATTACTATATCTACATTAGATATGTAATATACATTTAATAACAATATCATTATTACTATATCTACATCAGATGAAATGTAATATACTGATTTATTCCCACAAACCAATGTACATTTAATAACAATATCATTATTACTATATCTACATTAGATATAATGTTATATAATGATCCCTTCCCACCGATCAATGTACATATAATGGCAGTATCCTTATTACTATATCTGCATTAGATCTGCTGCAATATACTGATTCCTTCCCACAGATCAATGTACATTGAGTAACAGTATCATTTATGCTATATCTACATTGGATATAATGTAATATACCGATGCCTTCCCACAGATCAATGTAATTTTGGTAACAACATCATCATCACTATATCTACATTAGATATAATGTAATACACTGATCCCTACCCACAGATCAATGTACATATAATAGCAGTTTCGTTATTACTATATCTACAATAGATATAATGTAATATACTGATACCTTCCCACAGATCAATATACATAGAATAACAGTATCGTTATTACTATATCTACATTAGATATGTAATATACATTTAATAAGAATATCATTATTACTATATCTACATCAGATGAAATTTAATATACTGATTTAACCCCACAGACCAATGTACATTTAATAACAATATCATTATTACTATATCTACATCAAATGTAATTTAATATACTGATTTAATCCCACAGACCAATGTACATTTAATTACAATATCATTATTACTATATCTACATTAGTTATAATGTAATATAATGATACCTTCCCACCGATCAATGTACATATAATGGCAGTATTGTTATTACTGTATCTACGTTAGATATGTAATATACATTTAATAACAATATCATTATTACTATATCTACATCAGATGTAATGTAGTATACTGACTTATTCCCACAGACCTATGTACATTTAATAACAATACCATTATTACAATATCTACATCAGATGTAATGTAATATACTGATCACTTCCCACAGATCAATGCACAGATTGTAACATTATCGTCATTACTATATCTACATTAGATATGTAATAAACACCTAATAACGGTATCGTTATTACTATATCTACATTAGATCTACTGCAATGTACTGATTCCTTCCCGCAGATCAATGTACATTTAATAACAATACCATCATTACTATATCTACATCAGATGTAATTTAATATACTGATTTAATCCCACATACCATTCTACATTGAATAGCAATATCATTATTACTATATCAACATCAGATGTAATGTAATATACTGATTTAATCCCACAGACCAATGTACATTTAATAACAATATCATTATTACTATATCTACATTAGATATAATGTAATATAATGATCCCTTCCCACCTATCAATTTACATATAATGGCAGTATCGTTATTACTATGTCTACATTAGATCTACTGCAATATACTGATTCCTTCCCACAGATCAATGTACGTTGAATAACAGTACCATTTATACTATATCTACATTGGTTACAATGAAATATACTGATCCCATCCCACAGATCAATGTGATTTTGGTAACAATATCATTATTACTATATCTACATCAGATGAAATTTAATATAATGACTTATTCCCACAGACCAATGTACATTTAATGACAATATCACTATTACTATATCTTCATTAGATATAATGTAAAATACTGATCACTTCCCACAGATCAATGCACAGATTGTAACATTATCGTCATTACTATATCTACATTAGATACGAAATAAACACTTAATAACAGTATCGTTATTACTATATCTACATTAGATCTACTGCAACATACTGATTCCTTCCCACAGATCAATGTACATTGAATAACAGTATCATTTATACTCTATCTACATCGGATATAATGTAATATACAGATGCCTTCCCACAGATCAATGTAAATTTGATAACAATATCGTTATTACTATATCTACATTAGATATAATGTAATATACTTATCCCTTCCCACCGATCAATGTACATAAAATAACAGTTTCGTTATTACTATATCTACATTAGATATGTAATATACATTTAATAACAATATCATTATTACTATATCTACATCAGATGAAATTTAATATACTGATTTAATCCCATAGTCCAATGTACATTTAATAACAATATTATTATTACTACATCTACATTAGATATAATGTAATATAACGATCCCTTCCCACCGATCAATTTACATATAATGGCAGTATCGTTATTACTATATCTACATTAGATATGTAATATACATTTAATAACAATATCATTATTACTATATCTACATCAGATGAAATTTAATATACTGATTGAATCCCACAGACCAATGTACATTTAATAACAATACCATTATTACTATATCTACATCAGATGCAATTTAATATACTGATTTAATCCCACAGATCAATTTACATATAACAACAGTTTCGTTATTACTATATCTACATTAGATATGTAATATACATTTAATAACAATATCATTATTACTATATCTACATCAAATGTAATTTAATATACTGATTTAATCCCACAGATCAATGTACATTTAATAACAATGTCATTATTACTATATCTTCATTAGATATAATGTAATATACTGATCACTTCCCACAGATCAATGCACAGATTGTATCATTATTGTCATTACTATATCTACATTAGATACGTAATAAACACTTATAACAGTGTCGTTACTACTGTATCTACACTAGATCTACTGCAATATACTGATTCCTTCCCACAGATCAATGTACATTGAATACCAGTATCATTTATACTATATCTACATTGGATATAATGTAATATACTGCTCCCTTCCCACAGGTCAATGTAATTTTGGTAACAATATCATTATTACTATATCTACATTAGATATAATGTAATATACTGATCCCTTCTCACAGATCAATGTACATATAATAACAGTTTCGTTATTACTATATCTACATTAGATGTAATGTGATATACTGATTCATTCCCACAGACCAATGTACATTTAATAACAATATCACTATTACTATATCTTCATTAGATATGATGTAATATACTGATCCCTTCCCACAGATCAATGCACAGACTGTAACATTATCGTCAATACTATATCTACATTAGATACGTAATATACACTTAATGACAGTATCGTTATTACTTTATCTACATTAGACCTACTGCAATATACTGATTCCTTCCCACAGATAAATGTAGATTGAATAACAGTATCATTTATACTATATCTACATTGGATATAATGTAATATACTGATACCTTCCCACAGATCAATGTACATATAAAAACAGCATTGTTATTACTATTTCTACATTAGATATGTCATATACATTTAATAACAATATCATTATTACTATATGTACATTACATATAATGTAATATAATGATCCCTTCCCACAGATCAGTGTACATATAATAACAGCTTCGTTATTACTATATCTACATAAGATATGTAATATACATTTAATAACAATATCATTATTACTATATCTACATCAGATGTAATGTAATATACTGATTTAATCCCAGAGATCAATGTACATTTAATAACAGTACCATTATTACTATATCTACATCAGATGTAATTTAATATACTGATTTAATCTCACAGAGCAATGTACATATAATAACAGTTTCGTTATTACTATATCTAAGTAGTTGTTCTATGCGGATTCTAAATCACTGGCGTCAGCATTTTTTGTAATTTGACACCACACCGTCAGCAGAAATATGATAGCCCCCCCTCTCCCTCCCCCGCCCCATAACCACCGCCCTCAGCAGAAATACCCACCCTATGACAACCCCCGCCCTATAACCACCCCCTCAGCAGAAATACCCACCCCATAACCACCCTCTCCGCAGAAATACCCACCCTATGACAACCCCCGCCCTATAACCACCCCCTCAGTTGAAATAACCACCCTATGACAACCCCCACCCCATAGCTATCCCCACAGGAGAAATATCCCCCCCCGACCTTGAACTGAAAGTTGTCACCATCAGCAAAAATATGATACCCCCCTCCCCCATGACCTTGAACTATTTTGGTCTTATCGGAAGACGACACAAGGCCCCAGCCACTTTTCTACGTCTTGAAAATGGGATTTTTTGTTGGCGCAGCAAATCTGACGCTGCAATTCGCGACTATAGAAGGTAGAGGTTTTGCTCATGACCTTGATCGAATTTTTCTACGTCTTGGAAATGCGGTTTTTTGTTGACGCTGCAGAGTGAACAGCAATTAAACACTTTCGTCAATGACAGCCCCACTTTAATAAAATGGGAGAAAATTTTGCAATGTGTGTCATATGTAGTTTGACAATTAGAAGTGCAAGACTACTTAACGTGTTTGTGGAAAAGAGAAATGGAGGCCATGTTACTGCAAGAACTCGAACGCATCACCGAATTATTGGCGCAGCGGGCGATAAACATCAATACTGAAGATGAGCGTTGTGATTGCTTGATGCAATGTGACCAGTGCATGGATTTGATAGACGAACGATTACAAATGGGAGACGATTTATCAGTCGAAGGATGGCGAGATATAGAAGCATACAAAGAAAGAATCGACGCCTTGCGTAGGATATTGTATCGTGACAATGATCATCCTAGTGGTCAAAAGGCAATATTACTAAACGAACTTGCTTGTATAGAACAACTTTTGACACAACGTATTGCAGTCATAAGTAGTAACGACGACCGTAACGCATGTCTGGTGCAATGCAATCAATGCATTGATTTAATGATAGAGCGATTGCAACTCGAAAAGGACTTATCAACTGGTTTGAAAAATAGTTTAACAGCCAGGATAGCGAGATTTAAATCGTTAAGAGCAGAGTTACACGGATCTGTAAAAATAGGCGAAGGTCAAAGGAGAACAGATGCTGAATCACGTGCATCATCATCTCTTATCTGGGAGAATGTAGAATCAGCTTTCCATAACCGGATAACTACAGGAATTATAATCAACACCGAGCATATTGAACCACGAAACTTTTTGGAAGATGCTAGAAAAATAGTATTCCAACGTCTAGCGGAAGTTTTCCTAAATCATTCATGCATAAAAGTGAATACGGTGTTGTATGGGGAGTTTACCGCTAATAATAAAACTGATGTGAAAAGTTTCAGTGTAAGAAATAAACAATTATTTTCTACATCAAACTTGAACGATTGGTATGACAAATACGTTGTGAACTCAACTTTAACACTGATGGAAGAATTTCAGGAACGGGACAGTGGTTGGGCAATATCGAAAATTCTGCATTTGATGTTAAATATCAATAAATGCAATCCGATGGATGCTGGTTGTTACACAGACATACCAAAAACAATCAAGGACAAAAGAGCGGTAGTAAATGTGACAGTTGACGATGATACGTGTTTTGTCAGATCGATAGTTGCAGCATTATATCCCGTCCATGTGAATGCAAATCGACCATCATCGTATCCCAACTATGACACCGTTTTAAATTTGGAGGGCATCGCATTTCCAATAACCCTTAATCAAATACCAAAATTTGAGCGCCAAAACGATGTTTCGATAAACGTTTATTTTTGGGACTTGAATGTGAAAAGGTGTGCTCCGCTCCAACTCACCACCAACAGAAGATTTCGTCACGTTAACCTGCTGATGCTTGAAACGCCCAACCGTAATGTGCGTCACTTTGCATGGATTAAAAATCTTTCCCGGCTTGTTTCAAACCAGCTGAGTGCACATAAGAGTAAAACTTATATTTGTGACAGGTTTGTATCATGCCATTACGATCTATTTTAGTGTATGCGTTTGTTCTTTTTGTACTAATGCAGTTACTTTGTTTATATGCAGATGCCTTCACTACTTTTATGCGGAAGGAAATTTATTGAAACATACGAAGGACTGCATGAAGATGAACGATTGCGCAATCATTCTACCATCGAGTGAAGATAAAATAATAAAGTTTGATAATTTTTGTCACCGAGAACGTCATCCATTCATCGTGTACGCCGATTTCGAATGCATGCTTAAGAAGGTTAACAGCAATCAAGGACACTGCAATGCATAACAGCAACACGAAGCATACAGTGTGGGATATTATTTTCACTGTTCATACAACGCATCGGTGTGCGAGTATCGCGCGTATCGGGGTCCTGACTGTGCTGAATGGTTCGTGAATGAACTTGAGAGCCTTGTAAGAAAAATTGCACCATTATTTAATACGAATGTGCCCATGACAAATTTGACGGGTGATGAAAGAGAAAATTATATGAATGCAACGCATTGTTATATTTGCGAAAAACCGTTCGACATCGACGAAACAAAAGTTCGAGATCATTGCCATTTCACTGGTCGTTACCGAGGACCTGCTCACCAGGGGTGTAATTTAAATTATAAAAATAAACGTTTTATACCAATAGTGTTTCATAACTTATCGGGATACGATGCCCATTTTGTAATAAAAGAATTGGTAACGATTATGGAAGGCTTGACATCAGTCTTGCCAATTACAAAAGAAAAATATATTTCATTTTCAACGAATCTAAAACGTTACAAAATTTCGCTTCGATTTATAGATTCATTCAAAGTTTTAAATTCAAGTTTAGATAAATTGAGTTCATATCTAGGGAAAGACGATATGACGATTTTACGGTCACAATTTAATTTTTTGAACGAGATAAGATTCGATTTGCTTACACGAAAAGGCATCTTTCCATACGATTATGTTAC
This sequence comes from Osmia bicornis bicornis, assembly GCF_907164935.1. Lineage (NCBI taxonomy): Eukaryota > Metazoa > Arthropoda > Insecta > Hymenoptera > Megachilidae > Osmia > Osmia bicornis. The sequence goes on along the minus strand of NW_025791211.1, from coordinate 33,249 downwards.
CGACTACATGAAACTGAGCGAGACGACATTGCCGACATGTGACAAATTTTATAATCAACTAAGCGACTGGGCCGTTTCACAGCAGGATTATGACCACGCGATAAAAGTCTGGCACAGTTTTAATATAAAAACACTTGGCGAATACAGCGATTTATATCTAAAAACAGACGTTTTATTATTGGCCGATATTTTTGAAAATTTTCGTGGCAGCTGTTTGAGAAGTTACAAATTGGATCCTGCATATTACTATACTTTACCCGGTTTTACGTGGGATGCAATGCTGAAGCACACGCGTATCGAATTAGAATTATTGACGGATATCGATATGCTACTTTTCATAGAGCGCGGCATACGTGGTGGTTTAAGTCAATGTTCTAATCGATACGCAAAGGCCAATAATAAATACATGGATTCATACAATTCCGAAGAACCATCGCGATATTTAGTTTATTTCGACGTTAATAATTTGTATGGATGGGCAATGTCGCAGTATCTACCTTACGGCGAGTTTAAGTGGTTAGACGATAATGAAATTAAAACTTTTAACATTCATGCGATATCCGAAAATTCGGACATTGGATATATTTTGGAAGTCGATTTGAAATACCCGCTAGAATTACACGATAAGCATGCAGATTTACCTTTTTGTCCAATACGCGAGAAGTCTCCTAATGCCAAACACGAGAAACTACTCGCTACAGTTCAGGATAAGCAACGTTACATCATCCATTACCGCAATCTTCAACAATGCTTAAATCATGGTTTAAAAGTTTCTGTAATTCATCGCGTTTTAGAATTTAAACAATCTCCATGGCTTCGCGAATACATTCATTTAAACACGCAACTTAGAACTGCGGCTAAAAATGATTTTGAAAAGAATTTAGTTAAATTAATGAATAATGCAGTCTTTGGCAAAACTATGGAGAACGTTAGAAATCATGTAGACGTTAAATTAGTTACAAAATGGGATGGTAGATACGGGGCCGAGGCCCTGATATCAAAACCAAATTTTCATAGCAGATCAATATTTTCGGAATATTTGGTCGCAATAGAGATGCGAAAGTTGGAAATTAAATTTGCAAAACCCATTTATGTTGGTATGTGTATTCTGGATATATCAAAAACATGTTTGTACGAATTCCATCATGATTATATTTGGCCGAAATTTAAACATCTTTGTAAAATATTATACACAGACACAGACAGTCTTATATACGAACTGGAATGTGATGACATATACGATGTAATGAAACGCGATATACATCGGTTTGACACGAGCGACTATACCGAGGACAATGTTTACAGTATGCCACGAGTAAATAAAAAAGTACCGGGATTAATGAAGGATGAAAATAATGGGTGTATAATGACTGAGTTTGTCGGACTTCGGTCGAAAATGTATGCTTTGCGCGTAGAGGGCAAACGGGACACGAAAAAAGTGAAGGGTGTCAAAAGTAACGTAGTTAGGAAAACTATTTCCTTCGATGATTATATACGTTGCTTGTATGAACGTTTAGAAGTGCATTGTGAACAGAGATGTATTCGTTCAAAATTGCACAATGTATATTCTATATGTGAAGAAAAGAAGGTGCTTAGTCCTTACGATGATAAACGATTCATCATTCCACAATCCACAAGAACATTGCCTTGGGGGCATTATAAAATAAATAATTATTCCTAAAAACATAATTTATTATTTGCTCCACGAGTAAAATATTAATTTCCAAGTATCTTTATAAGCCTGTAGGGTTTCGAGTTCATGCAAACCTTGCAACTTCATGAGAGAGAGAAAGAGACTGGAGTTTTTACTTATCTCAGGTCTTAGAGTTTGGAGGGAGATGTTTTCACAGTGCTTTATAAACCCAAGCGTGTTCGTTTTATTCATTATTTTCTGTTCAACGATGACGGTCCCAAGGTTGGAATCCTTAGCATTCTTGGCGATTGTCAAACATTATCGTAAGTAATCTTCAACAATTACCCAAATTTTATTTATTTTTAACTAATTGTTTTCGTCTTAACAGCCATAGTAATGCCAGTCTTCGAAATTGCGCCGGCGGAGGATGACGCGCGACTACCCGCAAAGTGCCGCGAGCGGCAGGAGTGGCGGCGCGAGTATGAAGCGCGGTGGGCGGCTACTTGGACGGAGGTCGATCTGTTCGACCTCCTATATTTGTTCGGAGAAGAAATCGATGTAAGTTGCCTGTCCGATTTTATTTTGATTTATTAGATTTTTACTGCGTATTAATGTATATTTTATCTGTTATAGCCGGACTGGTGGTAGCCGCCTACATTTATATTTTTTTTTGTTTTTACTTATTATATTATATATATTATTTAACGTAAAATATAAATATCTATAACCGTTATTAGTGTAATTTATTCTGTACCACACCCTTCCCCATACTCCATTAATGTAATATGAAAATAAAAAATATATAATCGTTATTAATGTAATTTATTTTGCCCAACCCTTCCCAATAATCATACTTCATATCCTTATATTTCTGCTGTGTGTCTGTATGTGACTGAACTCCTAAACGGCTGAACCGATTTTGATGAAATTTTTTTGTGTGTTCAAGTTGACTCGAGAATGGTTTAGATTCACAATTCGGTCCACTACATAATGTGTTTCTAATTAATTTTTTATAATTTGTTTTTGATCTTGGAATGTTTTCCATGCGTGGGGAAGGGCGTGGCAAAAAAAATACTTTGATTTCATCTTTACTATATATTTTATTAAAGGAAGTATAGGAAAGGGTGCGACAAAAAATAAATTACATTAATGCCATTATATTAATTAATAATATAATATTAAAAGAGTAGAGATAGTAATAACGATAATGTCATTAAGTGTTTATTACGTATCTAATGTAGATATAGTAATGACGATAATGTTACAATCTGTGCATTGATCTGTGGGAAGTGATCAGTATATTGCATTATATCTAATGAAGATATAGTAATAATGATATTGTTCTTAAATGTACATTGGTCTGTGGGATTAAATCAGTATATAACATTACATCTGATGTAGATATAGTAATAATGATATTGTTATTCAGTGTACATTGGTCTGTGGGATTAAATCTGTATATTAAATTTCATCTGATGTAGATATAGTAATAATGATATTGTTATTAAATGTACATTGGTCTGTGGGATTAAATCAGTATATTAAATTACATCTGATGTAGATATAGTAATAATGGTATTGTTATTAAATGTACATTGATCTGTGGGATTAAATCAGTATATTACATTACATCTGATGTAGATATAGTAATAACGAAACTGTTATTATATGTACATTGATCTGTGGGAAGGTATCAGTATATTACATTATATCCAATGTAGATATAGTAATAACGAAACGGTTATTATATGTACATTGATCTGTGGGAAGGGATAAGCATATTACATTATATCTAATGCAGATATAGTAATAATGATATTGTTACCAAAATTACATTGATCTGTGGGAAGGGATCAGTATATTACATTATATCCAATGTAGATATAGTATAAATGATACTGTTATTCAATCTACATTGATCTGTGGGAAGGAATCAGTATATTGCAGTAGATCTAATGTAGATATAGTAGTAACGACACTGTTATTAAGTGTTTATTACGTATCTAATGTAGATATAGTAATGACAATAATGATACAATCTGTGCATTGATCTGTGGGCACTGATCAGTATATTACATTATATCTAATGAAGATATAGAAATAATGACATTGTTATTAAATGTACATTGGTCTGTGGGAATAAATCAGTATACTACATTACATCTGATGTAGATATGGTAATAATGATATTGTTATTAAATGTATATTACATATCTAATGTAGATATAGTAATAACGAAACTGTTATTATATGTACATTGATCTGTGAGAAGGGAACAGTATATTACATTATATCTAGTGTTGATATAGTAATAGTGATATTGTTATTAAATGTACATTGGTCTGTGGAAATAAATCAGTATGTTAAATTTCATCTGATGTAGATATAGTAATAATGATATTGTTATTAAATATATATTACACGTCTAATGTAGATATAGTAATAATGATATTGTTGTTAAATGTATATTACATATCTAATGTAGATATAGTAATAACAATACTGTTATTATATGTACATTGATCTGTGGGAAGGGATCAGTATATTACATTATATCTATTTTAGATATAGTAATAACGAAACTGTTATTATATGTACATTGTTCTGGGGGTAGGGATCAGTATATTACATTATATCTAATGTAGATATAGTAATAATGATATTGTTATTAAATGTACATTGGTCTGTGGAAATAAATCAGTATATTACATAACATCTGATGTAGATATAGTAATAACGATATTGTTATTAAATGTACATTGGTCTGTGGGATTAAATCAGTATATTACATTACATCTGATGTAGATATAGTAATAATGATATTGTTATTCAATGTAGATTGGTCTGTGGGATTAAATCAGTATATTAAATTACATCTGATGTGGATATAGTAATAATGGTATTGTTATTAAATGTACATTGGTCTGTGGGATTAAATCAGTATATTGAATTTCATCTGAGGTAGATATAGTAATAATGATATTGTTATTAAATGTATATTACATATCTAATATAGATATAGTAATAATGATACTGTTATTATATGTACATTCATCTGTGGGAAGGGATGAGTATATTACATTATATCTATTGTAGATATTGTAATAACGAAACTGTTATTATATGTACATTGATCTGTGAGATTAAATCAGTATATTAAATTACATCTGATGTAGATATAGTAATAATGGTGTTGTTATTAAATGTACATTGATCTGTGGGATTAAATCAGTATATTACATTACATCTGATGTAGATATAGTAAGAATGATATCGTTATTAAATATATATTACATTACATCTGATGTAGATATAGTAATAATGATATTATTATCAAATATATATTACATATCTAATGTAGATATAGTAATAACGATACTGTTATTATATGTACATTGATCTGTGGGAAGGTATCAGTATATTGCAGTAGATCTAATGTAGATATAGTAATAACGATACTGTTATTAAGTGTTTATTACATATCTGATGTAGATATAGTAATGACGATAATGTTACAATCTGTGCATTGATCTGTGGGAAGGGATCATTATATTACATTATATCTAATGTAGATATAGTAATAATGATATTGTTATAAAATGTACATTGGACTGTGGGATTAAATCAGTATATTAAATTACATCTGATGTAGATATAGTAATAATGGTATTGTTATTAAATGTACATTGATCTGTGGGATTAAATCAGTATATTACATTACATCTGATGTAGATATAGTAATAATGATATTGTTATTAAATGTATATTACATATCTAATGTAAATATAGTAATAACGATACTGCCATTATATGTACATTGATAGGTGGGAAGGGATCATTATATAACATTATATCTAATGTACATATAGTAATAATGATATTGTTATTAAATGTATATTACATATCTAATGTAGATATAGTAATAACAATACTGTTATTATATGTACATTGATCTGTGGGATGGTATCAGTATATTACATTATATCCAATGTAGATATAGCAATAACGAAACTGTTATTATATGTACATTGATCTGTGGGAAGGGATAAGCATATTACATTATATCTAATGCAGATATAGTAATAATGATATTGTTACCAAAATTACATTGATCTATGGGAAGGGATCGGTATATTGCATTATATCCAATGTAGATATAGTATAAATGATACTGTTACTCAATGTACATTGATCTGTGGGAAGGAATAAGTATATTGCAGTAGATCTAATGTAGATATAGTAGTAACGACACTGTTATTAAGTGTTTATTACGTATCTAATGTAGATATAGTAATGACAATAATGATACAATCTGTGCATTGATCTGTGGGCACTGATCAGTATATTACATTATATCTAATGAAGATATAGAAATAATGACATTGTTATTAAATGTACATTGGTCTGTGGGAATAAATCAGTATACTACATTACATTTGATGTACATATAGTAATAATGATATTGTTATTAAATGTATATTACATATCTAATGTAGATATAGTAATAACGATACTGTTACTATATGTACATTGATCTGTGGGAAGGTATCAGTATATTACATTATATCTAATGTAGATATAGTAATAAGGAAACTGCCATTATATGTACATTGATCGGTGGGAAGGGATCATTATATTACATTATATCTAATGTAGATATAGTAATAATGATATTGTTATTCAATGTACATTGATCTGTGGGAAGGGATCATTATATTACATTATATCTAATGTAGATATAGTAATAATGATATTGTTATTAAATGTATATTACATATCTAATGTAGATATAGTAATAACGAACCTGCCATTATATGTACATTGATCGGTGGGAAGGGATCATGATATTACATTATATCTAATGTAGATATAGTAATAATGATATTGTTAATAAATGTATATTACATATCTAATGTAGATATAGTAATAACGATACTGTTATTACATGTACATTGATCTGTGGGAAGCTATCACTATATTACATTATATCTAATGTAGATATAGTAATAACGAAACTGTTATTATATGTACATTGATCTGTGGGATTAAATCAGTATATTAAATTACATCTGATGTAGATATAGTAATAATTATATTGTTATTAAATATATATTACATTACATCTGATGTAGATATAGTAATAATGATATTGTTATCAAATATATATTACATATCTAATGTAGATATAGTAATATCGATACTGTTATTATATGTACATTGATCTGTGGGAAGGTATCAGTATATTACATATATCTAATGTAGATATAGTAATAACGAAACTGTTATTATATCTACATTGATCTGTGGGAAGGGATAAGTATATTATATTATATCTAATGTAGGTATAGTATAAATGATACTGTTATTCAATGTAGATTGATCTGTGGGAAGGAATCAGTATATTGCAGTAGATCTAATGTAGATATAGTAATGACGATACTGTTATTAAGTGTTTATTACATATCTAATGTAGATATAGTTATGACGATAATGTTACAATCTGTGCATTGATCTGTGGGATGTGATCAGTATATTACATTATATCTAAAGAAGATATAGTAATAATGATATTGTTATTAAGTGTACATTGGTCTGTGGGATTAAATCAGTATATTACATTACATCTGATGTAGATATAGTAATAATGATATTGTTATTAAATGTATATTACACGTCTAATGTAGATATAGTAATAACGAAACTGTTATTATATGTACATTGATCTGTGGGAAGGGATAAGTATATTACATTATATCTAATGTAGATATAGTAATAATGATATTGTTATTAAATGTACATTGGTCTGTGGGATTAAATCAGTATATTACATAACATCTGATGTAGATATAGTAATAACGATATTGTTATTAAATGTACATTGATCTGTGGGATTAAATCAGTATATTACGTTACATCTGATGTAGATATAGTAATAATGATATTGTTATTAAATGTATATTACATATCTAATGTAGATATAGTAATAACGATACTGTTATTATATGTACATTGATCTGTGGGAAGGGATGAGTATATTACATTATATCTATTGTAGATATAGTAATAACGAAACTGTTATTATATGTACATTGATCTGTGGGATTAAATCAGTATATTAAATTACATCTGATGTAGATACAGTAATGACGATAATGTTACAATCTGTGCATCGATCTGTGGGAAGTGACCAGTATATTACATTATATCTACTGAAGATATAGTAATAATGATATTGTTATACAATGTACATTGGTCTGTGGGATTAAATCAGTATATTAAATTACATCTGATGTAGATATAGTAATAATGGTATTGTTATTAAATGTACATTGGTCCGTGGGATTAAATCAATATATTAAATTTCGTCTGATGTAGATATAGTAATAATGATATTGTTATTAAATGTATATTACATATCTAATGTAGATATAGTAATAACGATACTGTTATTAAATGTACATTGATCTGTGGGAAGGTATCAGTATATTACATTATATCTATTTTAGATATAGTAATAACGAAACTGTTATTATATGTACATTGATCTGTGGGAAGGTATCAGTATATTACATTATATCTATTGTAGATATAGTAATAACGGTACTGTTATTATATGTACATTGATCTGTGGAAAGGTATCAGTTAATTACATTATACCTAATGTAGATATAGTAATGACGATAATGTTACAATCTGTGCATTGATCTGTGGGAAGTGATCAGTATATTACATTATATCTGTTAAAATCTATGCACAAAACCAGCTGATATTTCCTGTTTACTTAGTTACAGGATTCAATAACCCCCCAATTAGTGCAATTATGTATATATTTATTTTTAGTCTGTTACAAGGTTTAGCCATACAGCACGTGGCACACTCCATAAAACACACACACGTAAGAAGCATACAGCCAACTTCACACATCATCATACTTACACATACACACACACATACATACTGTTATGCGTTGACTAATCTCAACACACCCCCCTCAACGCATACATTACATTAACGATTTATTTTTCCATCTCCTGTAGCCCCATTCCTGTACAACACAATATATGTTTTGGTTTGCTTAGCGGTTTCGTTAGTACATCCGCTACCATTCTTTCTGTTGGGAGATATTCCAACTCAAACCTTTTGTCCTTTATTGCACCTCTTACAAAATGATATCTTAGATCTATATGCTTAGATCTTGCATGAAATACAGCATCCCTTGTGAGCAGATTCGCACTTTGATTATCATTAAATACTTTGATGTTTATGTCTAACCCAAGTTCTTCGAGAAAGTTTTTAATGTGTATTGCTTCCTTGGCAGCTTCAGCAATTGCCATGTATTCAGCTTCCGCTGAAGACAACGCTACTGTTTTTTGTTTCTGCGATTTCCATGAGATCGCAGCATTACACATTACAAATGCATAACCAGTATATGATTTCCTGTCTATTGCATTGGATCCCCAATCTGCATCAGCATACCCAATTATTTCAAAATTCCCTCTTTGATACTTTAAACCCAAGTTAATTGTTTGTTTGAGATATCTTAAAATTCTCTTTGCAGCGATCCAATGTGCTTTGTTGTATGCCGATGCAAATTGTGCCAAAAATACAACCCTATTCATTATATCTGGCCTCGACACTACGGCCAGGTACATTAATGCACCAATTAGTTCTTTATAAGGTGCTTCGCAGTTTCCTATATCTGAATGAAAAGTTTCATTTATGTTTGCAGGTGTATCTAGTCCATTTGCGTTTTCCATCTCAAATCTATTTAATACATCTCTAATATATTTTCTTTGAATTAATGTAATTTCATTTCCTTTTCGCAAAATTTCTATCCCTAAGCAATAATTTGCTTCTCCCATGTCTTTGATTTCAAACGTTTCTTTAAGTCCTTCTTTAATTTCCGCAATTTTATTAACATTATTTCCCGCAATTAACATGTCATCAACGTATACTAAAATTAATATAAATGTTTCCTTATTCTTAATGAAATATATACACGGATCAGAATTACTCTGCTTTAAACCTAGTTCCTTTAATTTAGAGTCTAATAATATGTTCCACTGTCGACTCGCTTGTTTTAGTCCGTATAACCCCTTTTTCAGTTTACAACAATTTCTATTTTTGTTCTGTATGTTCCTTAACATCAATAATGCTTTGTTTTTAATATCCCCCTTTTCTGTTTCTATTATGTAACATAAAGAATCTTCCAACAGCTCCGGTATTTCCATGTAAACCTCCTCATCTAGCTTTCCATTTAAGAAAGCAGATGTTACATCCATTTGATGTATTATTAAGTTATATTGTACTGCTAAAGCTATTAACATTCTGAAAGATTCTAGTCTAGCAACTGGTGCGAATGTTTGATCATAGTCATATCCCTTTTTCTGATTGAAACCTCTCGCTACTAACCTAGCTTTTCTCTTATATATTTCACCGCGACTATTAAATTTGTTCGCTAACACTATTTTGCAGTCAATAATGTTTTTATTACATGGCTTTTCAACTACATCCCACGTGTCATTTTTCAACAGACTTTTGAACTCGTTCACAATTGCTTCATACCATTCTTCTTTGTTTTCACCTTTAACTGCTTCGTGCAAGTCTATCTGTGCGTAGTTTGCCGTTGCATCCTCAAATACCTCATTATCACCGTTGTCTGTTGCATCGTCTCTATCTGCTCGCTGATTTTCTTCATATTCATTACATGATGTAGTTCTGTACGATTTTTTCGGCCTCCCTGGCCTTCCCGTGCGGATTATTTTTGGTCTTCCGCGTACTCTTCTTTCGAGACATTTGTTTTCATCATTATTGTCAGTTTGTTGGCTTTCATTTATCGGAATTAATATTTCTGATGAATCAGCATCTGTGTCTTCTTCTTCTTCAGCGATCATTTCATTTTGGTTTATAACTGTGCATTCTTCTGCTTCACTCATGAATCTCACATCTCTTGATACTATGATCTTCCTCATTTTCGGAACATATACTCTGTACCCTTTTGTCTGTTCAGAGTATCCTACCATAACACCTTGTATCGACCTTTCTTCCAATTTTCCTTTGGTTACAGTTTTATCTAGAATGAAAGTCTTTGTTCCAAAAACCCGTAAGTGATTTATGTTTACCTTTCGATCAGACCAGAGCTCATATGGTATTTTACCATCTAATGAGTTCGTAGGGCACCTATTTCTTATGTAATTTGCCGTCATTACTGCCTCTGCCCAGAAACCAGCTGCCAATTCCGATTTGATCAACATACATCTTGCCATGTCTAACAGTGTTCTGTTCTTCCTTTCGGCAACCCCATTTTGCTGTGGAGTGTATGGAGTAGACGTCCTTCTTTGTATTCCACAGTCTTTTAAAAATTTGTCGAATTTATCATTACAGTATTCTTTTCCTTCTTATATTCTTTAAACTTTTCGAATACATCACTTTTGTTCTTTAGAAAATACACTTTACAATATCTGGAGTAATCGTCAATAAAGGTACAATAGTATCTTGCACCCCCCAAAGATTGTTGCCTGAACGGTCCACATATGTCACTGTGCACTATTTCTAATTTGTTCTTGGCACTTTCATGTGACGACTTAAACGGTAATACTGTTTGTTTACCTAAAGCACATACTCGACATTCTAAAATTTTACTGCCATCACCTGTATTAATATTCACATCTCTCAATATCTTTATTAGGTCTTTTACATTTAAGTGTCCCAACCGTTCATGCCATAATTTTAACCTTATGTCATCTCCACCAATCTTTTGAGCCGTTTGTACTTCCGGTTGTTTTATAAAATACAGGTTACCAATCCTATTTGCCACCAGCCTTACATTACCTTCATAATCTCTCACCGTGGCCGCATGCTTATTAAATACTACCTCATAGTTTTTGTCGACTATTCGTGCCACTGACACCAAATTGGTCCTCAAGGTTGGCACCAAAAGTGTATTTTCAAAGTTTATGAACTTTTCAGTGTTTTCATCCATGACCTTTACTCTAACTCTTCCTTTGCCTTCAACAGTGGTGGAGTTTTTATCAGCTAGATGCAGATTTTCATTTACTGGTTCCATTTCATGAAACATATCTTCATTTTTGCACAAATGAGCAGTGCATCCACTATCTAAGCACCATCTTTCTTCTAGCTCCCCAGCCATGGTTTTATTTGCAACTGCTGCATAGAATGTTTCCTCCACCATCTTTGCACTTCGTTCATTGCTTCTGACGGTTTTATTTCCTCTTGGCGGAATCCTCGCATAACATTTTGCAGCAATGTGCCCCTTTCTATTACATCTAAAACATGTTATGTTGTAATTCAGACTTCCTTTCGACATATCTTTACAGTCAATTTTGTTGGTTTCTTCACCAGTTTTCCTTCTCTGAAAGTTCTGCCCCCCAGTTTGACTCTTTTTTGATGTTACCCACATTGCGTTTGAAATCCCACTTGGGCTACAACTTTGTTTTCGGGCATCACTCTCTTCTAGGATTTTTATTTTCAGAGCTTCAACACCAGGTAAGTTGTCACGGGATTCAATTGCGCATCTGAAATCTTCATAACTTCCTGGCAGACTATACAGTAACATAATTGACAACAAGTCAGGGTTAATTTCCACATTCATTGCCTCCAACTTGTCCACTGCATCAAAAAACTTGTTAATATGTTCCCTCACATCTTCCCCTTCCTGCATCTTTTGCAGTGTTAACTGTTTTAACAACGTGGCCTTTCTCGCAGGCCCCTTTGATGCATATATCGATTCCAGCTTTAACCATGTTTCACGTGCTGTCTCGCATCCCTTCAACTGTTTTAGTTCACTTGGTGCAATACTGAGTATTAAATCAGATCTGGCTTTTCTATCCTCGGTTATCCATTTATTATGGGCTACGACGGAAGTTGCATCACATTCTGTAATTTCTGGCTTAACCGCTTCACCAGATACATGTTGCCAATGATCATTTTTTACCAGTAATGCCTCGGCTTGCATTCGCCACGTGTCATAATTGTTTTTATTTAAAGTCTCAATTTTCGCCAAATTTAAACTCATCTTGATATGCGACGCACGTGGTCAACCTAACCTCTTCACTAGAATTCTTTTCTTTTACCAATCTGGGCCCATAACCTGTTAAAATCTATGCACAAAACCAGCTGATATTTCCTATTTACTTAGTTACAGGATTCAATAACCACCCAATTAGTGCAATTATGTATATACTTATTTTTAGTCTGTTACAAGGTTTAGCCATACAGCACGTGGCACACTCCATAAAACACACACACGTAAGAAGCATACAGCCAACTTCACACATCATCATACTTACACATACACACACACATACATACTGTTATGTGTTGACTAATCTCAACAATATCTACTGAAGATATAGTAATAATGATATTGTTATACAATGTAGATTGGTCTGTGGGATTAAATCAGTATATTAAATTACATCTGATGTAGATATATTAATAATGGTATTGTTATTAAATGTACATTGGTCTGTGGGATTAAATCAGTATATTACATTACATCTGATGTAGATATAGTAATAATGATATTGTTATTAAATGTATATTTCATATCTAATGTAGATATAGTAATAACGATACTGCCATTATATGTAAATTGATCGGTGGGAAGCTATCAGTATATTACATTATATCTAATGTAGATATAGTAATAACGAAACTGTTATTATATGTACATTGATCTGTGGGAATGGATCAGTATATTACATTGTATCTAATGTAGATATAGTAATAACGATATTGTTACCAAAATTACATTGATCTTTGGGAAGGGATCAGTATATTTCATTATAACCAATGTAGATATAGTATAAATGATACTGTTATTCAATGTACATTGATCTGTGGGAAGGAATCAGTATATTGCAGTAGATCTAATGTAGGTATAGTAATAACGATCCTGTTATTAGGTGTTTATTACATATCTAATGTAGATATAGTAATAACGATACTGCCATTATATGCAAATTGATCGGTGGGAAGGGATCATTATATTACATTATATCTAATGTAGATATAGTAATAATGATATTGTTATTAAATGTATATTACATATCTAATGTAGATATAGTAATAACGATACTGTTATTATATGTACATTGATCTGTGGGAAGGTATCAGTATATTACATTATATCTAATGTAGATATAGTAACAATGATACTGTTACCAAAATTACATTGATTTGTGGGAAGGCATCAGTATATTACAATATATCCAATGTAGATATAGTATAAATGATACTGTTATTCAATGTACATTGATCTCTGGGAAGGAATCAGTATATTGCAGTAGATCTAAAGTAGATATAGTAATAACGATACTGTTATTAAGTGTTTATTACATATCTACTGAAGATATAGTAATAATGATATTGTTATACAATGTACATTGGTCTGTGGGATTAAATCAGTATATTAAATTACATCTGATGAAGATATATTAATAATGGTATTGTTATTAAATGTACATTGGTCTGTGGGATTAAATCAGTATATTACATTACATCTGATGTAGATATAGTAATAACGATATTGTTATTAAATGTATATTTCATATCTAATGTAGATATAGAAATAACGATACTGTTATTATATGTACATTGATCTGTGGGAAGGGATCAGTATATTACATTATATCTAATGTAGATATAGTAGTAATGATATTGTTACCAAAATTACATTGATCTGTGGGACGGGATCAGTATATTACATTATATCCAATGTAGATATAGTATAAATGATACTGGTATTCAATGTACAGTGCTCTGTGGGAAGGAATCAGTATAATGCAGTAGATCTAATGTAGATATAGTAATAACGATACTGTTATTAAGTGTTTATTACATATCTAATGTAGATATAGTAACAACGATACTGCCATTATATGTACATTGATCGGTGGGAAGGGATCATTATATTACATAATATCTAATGTAGATATAGTAATAATGGTATTGTTATTAAATGTACATTGGTCTGTGGGAATAAATCAGTATATTAAATTTCATCTGATGTAGATATAGTAATAATGATATTGTTATAAAATGTATATTACATTATATCTAATGTAGATATAGTAATAACGATACTGCCACTATATGTACATTGATCGGTGGGAAGGGATCAATATATTACATTATATCTAATGTAGATATAGTAATAATGATATTGTTATTAAATGTATATTACATATCTAATGTAGATATAGTAATAACGAAACTGTTATTATATGTACATTGACCTGTGGGAAGGGATAAGTATATTACATAATATCCAATGTAGATATAGTAATAACGATATTGTTACCAAAATTACATTGATCTGTGGGAAGGCATCAGTATATTACATTATATCCAATGTAGATATAGTATAAATGATACTGTTATTCAATGTACATTGATCTGTGGGACGGAATCAGTATATTGCAGTAGATCTAATGTAGATATAGTAATAACGATACTGTTATTAAGTGTTTATTACATATCTAATGTAGATATAGTAATCACGATAATGTTATAATCTGTGCATTGATCTGTGGGAGGTGATCAGTATATTACATTATATCTAAAGAAGATATGGTAATAATGATATTGTTATTAAATGTACATTGGTCTGTGGGAATAAATCAGTATATTACATAACATCTGATGTAGATATAGTAATAATGATATTGTTATTAAATGTATATTACATGTCTAATGTAGATATGGTAATAACGATACTGCCATTATATGTACATTGATGGGTGGGAAGCTATCATTATATTACATTTTATCTAGTGTAGGTATAGCAAAAATGATATTGTTATTAAATGTACATTGGTCTGTGGGATTAAATCAGTATATTAAATTTCATCTAATGTAGATATATTAATAATGATATTGTTATTAAATGTATATTACATATCAAATGGAGATATAGTAATAACGATACTGCTATTGTATGTACATTGATCTGTGGGAAGGTATCAGTATGTTACATTATATCTATTGTAGATATACTAATAACGAAACTGCTATTATATGTACATTGATCTGTGGGTAGGGATCAGTATATTACATTATATCTAATGTAGATATAGTAATAACGAAACTGTTATTATATGTACATTGATCTGTGGGAAGGGATCAGTATATTACATTATATCTAATGTAGATATAGTAATAATGATATTGTTATTAAATGTACATTGGTCTGTGGGAATAAATCAGTATATTACATTACATCGGATGTAGATATAGTAATAATGATATTGTTATTAAATGTATATTACATATCTAGAGTAGATATAGTAATAACGATACTGCCATTATATGTACATTGATCTGTGGGAAGGGATAAGTATATTACATTATATCCAATGTAGATATAGTAATAACGATACTGTTATTGTATGTACATTGATCTGTGGGAAGGTATCAGTATATTACATTGTATCTAATGTAGATGTAATATGATATTGTTATTAAATGTACATTGATCTGTGGGATTAAATCAGTACATTAAATTTCATCTGATGTAGATATAGTAATAATGATATTGTTATTAAATGTATATTACATATCTAATGTAGATATAGTAATAATGAAACTGTTATTATATGTACATTGACCTGTGGGAAGGGATAAGTATATTACATAATATCCAATGTAGATATAGTAATAACGATATTGTTAACAAAATTACATTGATCTGTGGGAAGACATCAGTGTATTACATTATATCCAATGTAGATATAGTATAAATGATACTGTTATTCAATGTACATTGAACTGTGGGACGGAATCAGTATATTACATTATATCCAATGTAGATATAGTATAAATGATACTGTTATTCAATGTACATTGATCTGTGGGACGGAATCAGTATATTGCAGTAGATCTAATGTAGATATAGTAATAACGATACTGTTATTAAGTGTTTATTACATATCTAATGTAGATATAGTAATCACGATAATGTTACAATCTGTGCATTGATCTGTGGGAGGTGATCAGTATATTACATTATATCTAAAGAAGATATGGTAATAATGATATTGTTATTAAATGTACATTGGTCTGTGGGAATAAATCAGTATATTACATAACATCTGATGTAGATATAGTAATAATGATATTGTTATTAAATGTATATTACATGTCTAATGTATATATGGTAATAACGATACTGCCATTATATGTACATTGATGGGTGGGAAGCTATCATTATATTACATTTTATCTAGTGTAGGTATAGCAAAAATGATATTGTTATTAAATGTACATTGGTCTGTGGGATTAAATCAGTATATTAAATTTCGTCTGATGTAGATATACTAATAATGATATTGTTATTAAATGTATATTACATATCTAATGTAGATATAGTAATAACGATACTGTTATAATATGTACATTGATCTGTGGGAATAAATCAGTATATTAAATTACATCTGATGTAGATATAGTAATAATGATATTGTTATTGAATGTACATTGGTCTGTGGGATTAAATCAGTATATTGAATTTCATCTGATGTATATATATTAATAATGATATTGTTATTAAATGTACATTGGCTTGTGGGATTAAATCAGTATATTAAATTTCATCTGATGTAGATATAGTAATAATGACATTGTTATTAAATGTATATTTCATATGTAATGTAGATATAGTAATAACGATACTGTTATTATATGTACATTGTTCTGTGGGAAGGTATCAGTATATCACATTATATCTATTGTAGATATAGTAACTACGAAACTGTTATTATATGTACATTGATCTGTGGGAAGGTATCAGTATATTACATTGTATCCAATGTAGATATAGTAATAACGATACTGTTATTATATGTACATTGATCTGTGGGAACGTATCAGTATATTACATTATATCTATTGTAGATATAGTAATAACGAAACTGTTATTATATGTACATTGATCTGTGGGTAGGGATCAGTATATATCATTATATCTAAGGTAGATATAGTAATAATGATATTGTTACCAAAATTACATTGATCTGTGGGAAGGCATCAGTATATTACATTATATCCAATGTCGGTATAGTATAAATGATACTGTTATTCAATGTACATTGTTCTGTGGGAAGGGATCAGTATATTGCAGGAGATCTAATTCAGATATAGTGATAACGATACTGTTATTATATGTACATTGATCTGTGGGAAGGTATCAGTATATTACATTATATCTATTGTAGATATAGTAACTACGAAACTGTCATTATATGTACATTGATCTGTGGGAAGGTATCAGTATATTACATTGTATCCAATGCAGATATAGTAATAATGATATTGTTATTAAATGTACATTGGTCTGTGGGAATAAATCAGTATATTACATTACATCTGATGTAGATATATTAATAATGATATTGTTATTAAATGTATATTACATATCAAATGGGGATATAGTAATAACGATACTGCCATTATATGTACATTGATCGGTGGGAAGGGATCATTATATAACTTTATATCTAATGTAGATATAGTAATAATGATATTGTTATTAGATGTATATTACATATCTAATGTAGATATAGTAATTACGATACTGTTATTGTATGTATATTGATCTGTGGGAAGGTATCAGCATATTACATTATATCTATTGTAGATATAGTAACTACGAAACTGTCATTATATGTACATTGATCTGTGGGAAGGTATCAGTATATTACATTGTATCCAATGCAGATATAGTAATAATGATATTGTTATTAAATGTACATTGGTCTGTGGGAAGGCATCAGTATATTACATTATATCCAATGTCGATATAGTATAAATGATACTGTTATTCAATGTACATTGATCTGTGGGAAGGGATCAGTATATTGCAGGAGGTCTAATTCAGATATAGTGATAACGATACTGTCATTATATGTACATTCATCGGTGGGAAGGGATCATTATATTACATTATATCTAATGTAGATATAGTAATAATGATATTGTTATTAAATGTATATTACATATCTAATGTAGATATAGTAATTACGATACTGTTTTTATATGTACATTGATCTGTGGGAAGGTATCAGTATATTAAATTTTTTTTTTTTTTTTTAGAGGTGGAAATGCCTTACGCAGACCCCCGCAAACATTTTGCGGAGGGACTGTGGGACTCTCCCTCCAGCAATTATGCCGAAGGGCCTACCCAGTAAAACCACCTCTGACCCCACGTAAGAGCCCAGACCAGAATCCGCTCATCGCATTACTTCGATCTGGGCCCGTGGCGTGCTCGCCTGCGCAAACAGCAGGCCTCCTCTATTCTACCGGGCCTGGACGGGGTCCTGTAGACACCCATCCACCCTCTTCGCCACCAGGACAGAGGCGGCGAACGCCGCGACCGCGTCCCACGGTTCTACGCTCCGCAGCATCACTCCCACGATGTTTTCGGGGGTGATGTCGTGGTCAGCTGCGTTGGCCACTGCGGAGCGTTCCTCGCTAAAGCGAGCACAAACGAAGAACGTGTGGAACGCGTCGTCTCGCTCAGCGTCGCAGTAGTAGCACGTCTGGGACCTGACTTTGACCATCCGGTACAAATAGTTCCGGAAGTAGCCGTGCCCTGACAGGAGCTGGCTGAGGTAGAAGTCTACCTCGCCGTGAGCTCGCTCCTGCCAGGGCCTCAGGTCCCCGATCAGCCGGGCTGTCCACCGGCCCGTGCCGCCCGCGGTCCAGCGGCGCTGCCACTCCGAGAGAGTTTCAGCGCGCGCTATCCCCGCGGCCACTGTCCTGTCGATCTCCGAGCTCAGCTCGAAAATCCTCCTCCTCTCCTTGGCGAGAAGATCGATGGGGAGGATCCCAGCGATCGCGAGCACTGCAAGTGCGGATACTGTACGATAACAGCTAACGACTCGCAGCGCTCCGCGACGCTGGACGGAGGCCATGCGTGCCCTGTATTTCTTGATGCCCAGGGCCCCAGCCCATATCTCAGCTCCGTACAGGAGCATGGACTGGACGGTGGACATCAAGAGCCTACGTTTCCCCGGCCTCGGCCCGCCGATGTTGGCCATCAGCCTGCTCAGCTCTGCCGACTTTGCCGTCGCCCTGTCGGAGACTGCGCGTATGTGGTCCCAGTAGGTGAGCTTGTTATCAAGCATCACCCCCAGGTACCGTGCGCTTCTACGTGTCTGGACAGCCACGTCACCCACCATCATAGGCACGACGGTGGGTATACGCCTCCTCGTAAGCACGACGATCTCAGTCTTCTGGATCGCCAGCTGGAGGCCGTGACTGTCCATCCAGTCTCCGACCCGCCGCATCACCTGGTTCAGCTTGAGCTGCGCCAGCTCGATGCTACGGGCGGTGATGACGACGGCGATGTCGTCCACGTACGCGACAAGGTACACGTCATCGGGCATTTCGATGCTGAGTAGGCTGTCGTACAAGACGTTTCAGAGGTCGGGTCCCAGAACGGACCCCTGCGCTGCCCCGGCTGAGACTGCGCGACTTCTGGAACCCTCTTCCGTCTCGTACGTAAGCCAGCGATCACGGAGGTAATCGCTGACCATGGCCAGCAGATAGCTGGGGACTCGTAAACGCTCGAGCGCCCGCAGCATGTCTATCCACATCGCCGAGTTGAACGCGTTGCGAACGTCCAGCGTGACGAGGAGGACCAGCGGGCGGGCCTGGTGGCACGCATTGTCCGCACGTCCGACAGCGTCGACTTCATCGGAGATGGCACTGAGGGTGGAGTGACCTCTCCTGAAACCGTGCTGTCGGTCCGACAGGTCACCGGCGGCTTGTACTGCCTGAAGAAGGCGAGCCTTCAGCATCTTCTCCATCACCTTACCGGCTGTGTTTAACATACACAGCGGTCGGTAAGATGACGGAGAGTCCGGGGGACCCTTCCCCGTGCTGATAAGTACAAGCCGCGCAACCTTCCAGGGCGACGGGAAGACGCTTGCCCGGAGGCAGGTGTTGTACATATCCAGCAGGAGGTCCGGGTGGAGTCGCGCCACCATCTTCAGGACCTCCGCTGGAATGCCGTCCGGGCCCGGGGCTTTCCCGGGCTTCAAGGAACCCCCTGCTGACAGCAGCTCCTCCCGAGTGAAGGTGGGGACGGTCTCTCCGTCAGCCAGCTCCGGATAAAAATCCCTTGCTGGGTGGTTAGGAAACAGTCCGTCCACCACACGCTCGGTGGTAGCTGCGTCCATCGTGCTCTGTGCGGCGGACGACCGGATCTTGCGGGTGACAAGCTTATAAGCTTGTCCCCAAGGGTCGCGGTTCACCTCGTCGCACAGCTCTCGCCAGCAGCGGGCTTTACTATCCTTGATAGTCCGGTTGAGCGTCTTCTTCGCCGCCTTGTACTCGGCTGACCTGTCGGAGGCCTCCGTTCTACCGCGAGCTCGTTGCGCCAGTCTCCGTAGCCTCAGACACTCCCGTCTGAGGCTGGCGATCTGGTCCGTCCACCAGTATGCCTGGGCTCGGCCTTTCCACGGCTTTTTCCGCGGGATCGAGGCGTCGCAAGCCCGAGTGATGAGCCGCATGGTGTCGCTGACCAGGGCCTCAGCGAAGCCCCTATCGGGGCGATCGCCGGGGGCGGATGGTATGCCCCCGAGACCGCGACTCAAACACTCGGCGAACTTTTCCTCGTCCAGCTTGGCCGTGTTCCAGCCAAGTGGGCGCTGAGGATTGCGGTGCTGTGCCGCCCTACCGGACGATATCTGGAAGGTGATGTACTGATGATCACTACCAGTGAAATCTTCCATCACCCTCCAGCCCACGGCTCGGCGACCCAGACACTCCGAAACCAGAGTAACGTCTGGAATGGAATCGCCGAAGCCTGGTCGTCGGTAGGTCGGTGTAGTGCCGGTGTTGAGCACTATCAACCCCAGCCTGGATGCCATCTCCATAACCAGTTTGCCCCTGGTGTTGGGAGCTGGCATCCCCCACTCTAGAGCCCTGGCGTTGAAATCGCCTGCCTCAACGAGCCCGCCGTTCATGTCGCGGAGCGCGTCTTCCAGGTCGTCGAGCTTTTCCCGGAACACGCAAGTGCTATCGTTGGGGGAGAGATAGACACTTACGTATGTAGCGTCCCGGGATTTGGCCCAGACGAACCCACGACCCGCTCCGCGACAAACCACTGGGACCTTCTGGAGGTCCCTCACCCAGAGCGCGGCGACGCCCAGGTCGTCGACGTACCACGACGAGCAGTCCCGGTTCCGGTACTGCTCGCTGATTACTACAACATCAGCGCCCATTTCAAGGGACAGCTGTGTGAGCAAATTGTCGGCGACCTGGCTGCGGTTCAGATTGCACTGAATCACCGTCGCCATTGCGTCCTGCGCTTCTGGGCACTTAGGACGTCTCGGAAGGCCTTACAGACCCCAGACCCTGGTGCGTGATCGAGCTGCTGCACGCCCAGCTCGGCGCAGAGCATGCAGCGAGGAGGGGAGGTGCAGTCGTTGGACTTGTGGTTGTCCTTACCGCACCTCTAGCAGGCTTTGCTTCGGTCTGGGCCCCTGCAGTCCCGCTTCGTGTGCCCATAGGCTAAGCACCTGAAACACTTCGGGACTTCGGCCCAGCGCCTGACTCGGCAGTTTATCCAGCCGATCTTGATGCGATTTCTCGCGATCAGCTGGATGGAAGCCGCCTCCTCGGCATCAACCACTGCCTTGCGCTGCTCACTGCTGTTTGGCGCGAGCATGGTGACCTTCAGCTCCCCCCTTAGCTGGTCACCCAGAACTCGCACCACAGCAGCGCGTACCTCCTCGCCGGTCGTGCAGCAGGGTCCTGACCTCCGCGGCATCTCCCACGGCGGCTTTGATGGCGTCCTGGAGGGCGCGCTGATCCTTGCAGCTTACCAGCTTAAGCAGGACACCGCCCCCCTGAGTCTTCCGGATTTGACGGAACTCTGTTTCCGTCTCCTCCGGACGCACCTGTCGCCGGATTGTGCCCAGGACGTCCGCGTAGGACTTCCCGGCTGCCGGCTGCACGACGACGGCGCTGCGTTTCGACCTGCGCCGCCGTTTTCTCTTCCTACGCCTCGTGCTTTTTTCAGGCTTTGGCAGAGGTGTGTTGGGCTCAGCCGCGCTCACCTTTGGCTTACCCGGCGTCGTCCCAGGCTGCTGGCGAGCGGGTTTAGCAGCGGCAGTGGAGGTGCTCTCAGGAGCACCCATTTGGGTGCTTTTTTGGGGGACCTCCTTGCTGGTGCCTTTACCCTTTTTCTTTTTCTTACCAGCCACAGTTGCCCAGGATTCCTGGGTCGCTGGGACTGGCCATTGCCTGCCGCTCTCAGCCTCCTCCTCTGGAGAGGAGGGCAGAACTGGACGAGGCCTCTTGCGGCTGCGCGAGGACAACTCTGGCGTTGCTGGTGCTGGTGCTGGAGCACGGAGCAGCTGCAAAAGGACAGCGTGGCTGCCCCGCATGACCTGGCGAAGGGCATCTACGCATTCCGCCAGGTGCTCCATGCCGTATCAGTATATTACATTATATCTAATGTAGATATAGTAATAACGATACTGTCATTATACGTACATTGATCTGTGGGATTAAATCAGTATATTAAATTACATCTGATGTAGATATAGTGATAATGATATTGTTATTAAATGTATATTACATATCTAATGTAGATATAGTAATAACGATACTGTTATTGTATGTACATTGATCTGTGGGAAGGTATCAGTATACTGCTGTAGATCTAATGTAGATATAGTAATAACGATACTGTTATTAAGTGTTTATTACGTATCTAATGTAGATATAGTAATGACGATATTGTTACAATCTTGCATTGATCTGTGGGAAGTGATCAGTATATTACATTATATCTAATGAAGATATAGTAATAATGATATTGTTATTAAATGTACATTGGTCTGTGGGAATAAATCAGTATATTACATTATATCTAATGTAGATATAGTAATAATGATATTGTTATTAAATGTATATTACATATCTAACGTAGATATAGTAATAACGATACTGCCATTATATGTACATTGATCGGTGGGAAGGGATCATTATATTACATTATATCTATTGTAGACATAGTAATAATGATATTGTCATTAAATGTGTATTACATATCTAATGTAGATATAGTAATAACGATACTGCCATTATATGTACATTGATCGGTGGGAAGTGATCATTATATTACATTATATCTAATGTAGATATAGTAATAATGATATTGTTATTAATGTATATTACATATCTAATGTAGATATAGTAATAACGAAACTGTTATTATATGTACATTGATATGTGGGATTAAATCAGTATATTAAATTTCATCTGATGTAGATATAGTAATAATGATATTGTTATTAAATGTATATTACGTATCTAATGTAGATATAGTAATAACGATACTGTTATTCTATGTATATTGATCTGTGGGAAGGTATCAGTATATTACATTACATCTGATGTAGATATAGTAATAATGGTATTGTTATTGAATGTACATTGGTCTGTGGGATTAAATCAGTATATTACATTTCATCTGATGTAGATATATTAATAATGATATTGTTATTAAATGTATATTACATATCTAATGTACGTGTAGTAATAACGATACTTCCATTATATGTACATTGATCGGTGGGAAGGGATCATTATATTACATTATATCTATTGTAGACATAGTAATAATGATATTGTCATTAAATGTATATTACATATCTAATGTAGATATAGTAATAACGATACTGCCATTATATGTACATTGATCGGTGGGATTAAATCAGTATATTAAATTTCATCTGATGTAGATATAGTAATAATGATATTGTTATTAAATGTATACTACATATCTAATGTAGATATAGTAATAACGATACTGTTATTATATGTATATTGATCTGTGGGAAGGTATCAGTATATTACATTATATCTATTGTAGATATAGTAATAACGAAACTGCTATTATATGTACATTGATCTGTGGGTAGGGATCAGTATATTACATTATATCTAATGTAAATATAGTAATAATGATGTTGTTACCAAAATTACATTGATCTGTGGGAAGGCATCAGTATATTACATTATATCCAAAGTAGATATAGTATAAATGATACTGTTACTCAATGTACATTGATCTGTGGGAAGGAATCAGTATATTGCAGCAGATCTAATGCAGATATACTAATAAGGATATTGCCATTATATGTACATTGATCGGTGGGAAGGGATCATTATATTACATTATATCTAATGTAGATATAGTAATAATGATATTGTTATTAAGTGTATATTACATATCTAATGTAGATATAGTAATAACGATACTGTTATTATATGTATATTGATCTGTGGGAAGGTATCAGTATATTACATTATATCTATTGTAGATATAGTAATAACGAAACTGCTATTATATGTACATTGATCTGTGGGAAGGTATCAGTATACTACATTGTATCCAATGTAGATATAGTAATAATGATATTGTTATTAAATGTACATTGGTCTGTGGGATTAAATCAGTATATTACATTACACCTGATGTAGATGTATTAATAATGATATTGTTATTAAATGTATATTACATATCAAATGTAGACTTAGTAATAACGATACTGCCATTATATGTGCATTGATCGGTGGGATGTGATCATTATATTACATTATATCTAATTTAGATATAGTAATAACGAACTGTTATTATACGTACATTGGTCTGTGGGATTAAATCAGTATATTACATTTCATCTGATGTAGATATAGTAATAAAGGTATTGTTATTAAATATATATTACATATCTAATGTAGATAGAGTAATAACGATACTGTTATTATATGTACATTGATCTGTTGGAAGGTATCAGTATATTATATTGTATCTAATGTAGATATAGTAATAACGAAACTGTTATTATATGTACATTGATCTGTGGGAAGGGATCAGTATATTAAATTACATCTGATGTAGATATAGTAATAATGGTATTGTTATTAAACGTACATTGGTCTGTGGGATTAAATCAGTGTAATACATTTCATCTGATGTAGATATAGTAATAATGATATTGTTATTAAATGTATATTACATATCTAATGTAGATAGAGTAATAACGATACTGTTATTACATGTACATTGACCTGTGGGTAGAGATCAGTATATTACATTATATCTAATGTAGATATAGTAATAATGATATTTTTACCAAAATTACATTGATCTGTGGGAAGGCATCATTATATTACATTATATCCAATGTAGATATAGTATCAATGATACTGTTATTCAATGTACATTGATCTGTGGCAAGTGATCAGTATATTACATTATATCTATTGTAGATATAGTAATAACGATACTGCCATTATATGTACATTGATCGGTGGGAAGTGATCATTATATTACATTATATCTAATGTAGATATAGTAATAATAATATTGTTATTAAATGTATATTACATATCTAATGTAGATATAGTAATAACGAAACTGTTATTATATGTACATTGATCTGTGGGATTAAATCAGTATATTAAATTTCATCTGATGTAGATATAGTAATAATGATATTGTTATTAAACGTATATTACATATCTAATGTAGATATAGTAATAACGATACTGTTATTATATGTACATTGATCTGTTGGAAGGTATCAGTATATTATATTGTATCTAATGTAGATATAGTAATAACGAAACTGTTATTATATGTACATTGATCTGTGGGAAGGGATCAGTATATTAAATTACATCTTATGTAGATATAGTAATAATGGTATTGTTATTAAACGTACATTGGTCTGTGGGATTAAATCAGTGTATTACATTTCACCTGATGTAGATATAGTAATAATGATATTGTTATTAAATGTATATTACATATCTAATGTACGTGTAGTAATAACGATACTGCCATTATATGTACATTGATCGGTGGGAAGTGATCATTATATTACATTATATCTAATGTAGATATAGTAATAATGATATTGTTATTAAATGTATATTACATATCTAATGTAAATATAGTAATAACGAAACTGTTATTATATGTACATTGATCTGTGGGATTAAATCAGTATATTAAATTTCATCTGATGTAGATATAGTAATAATGATATTGTTATTAAATGTATATTACATATCTAATGTAGATATAGTAATAACGATACTGTTATTCTATGTATATTGATCTGTGGGAAGGTATCAGTATATTACATTATATCTATTGTAGATATATTAATAACGAAACTGCTATTATATATGCATTGATCTGTGGGTAGGGATCAGTATCTTACATTTCATCTGATGTAGATATAGTAATAAAGGTATTGTTATGAAATGTATATTACATATCTAATGTAGATAGAGTAATAACGATACTGTTATTATATGTACATTGATCTGTGGGTAGGGATCAGTATATTACATTATATCGAATGTAAATATAGTGATAATGATGTTGTTACCAAAATTACATTGATCTGTGGGAAGGCATCAGTATATTGCAGCAGATCTAATGCAGATATACTAATAAGGATATTGCCATTATATGTACATTGATCGGTGGGAAGGGATCATTATATTACATTATATCTAATGTAGACATAGTAATGATGATATTGTTATTAAGTGTATATTACATATCTAATGTAGATATAGTAATAACGATACTGTTATTATATGTATATTGATCTGTGGGAAGGGATCAGTATATTAAATTACATCTGATGTAGATATAGTAATAATGGTATTGTTATTAAACGTACATTGGTCTGTGGGATTAAATCAGTGTATTACATTTCACCTGATGTAGATATAGTAATAATGTTATTGTTATTAAATGTATATTACATATCTAATGTAGATAAAGTAATAACGATACTGTTATTATATGTACATTGATCTGTTGGAGGGTATCAGTATATTATATTGTATCTAATGTAGATATAGTAATAACGATACTGCCATTATATGTACATTGATCTGTAGGTAGGGATCATTATATTACATTATATCTAAAGAAGATATAGTAATAATGATATGGTTATTAAATGTACATTGGACTGTGGGATTAAATCAGTATATTAAACTTCATCTGATGTAGATATAGTAACAATGATATTGTTATTAAATGTATATTACGTATCTAATGTAGATATAGTAATAACGAAACTGTTATTATATGTACATTGATCTGTGGGAAGGGATCAGTATATTACATTATATCTAATGCAGATATAGTAATAATGATATTGTTAATAAATGTATATTACATATCTAATGTAGATATAGTAATAACGATACTGTTATTACATGTACATTGATCTGTGGGAAAGTATCAGTATATTACATTATATCTAATCTAGATATAGTAATAACGAAACTGTTATTATATGTACATTGATCTGTGGGATTAAACCAGTATATTAAATTACATCTGATGTAGATATAGTAATAATGGTATTGTTATTAAATGTACATTGGTCTGTGGGATTAAATCAGTATATTACATTTCATCTGATCTAGATATAGTAATAATGATATTGTTATTAAATGTATATTACATATCTAATACAGATATAGTCATAACGATACTGTTATTATATGTACATTGATCTGTGGGAAGGTATCAGTATATTGCAGTAGATCTAATGTAGATACAGTAATAACGATACTGTTATTAAGTGTTTACTACGTATCTAATGTAGATATAGTAATGACGATAATGATACAATCTGTGCATTGATCTGTGGCAAGTGATCAGTATATTACATTATATCTAAAGAAGATATAGTAATGTTACGTCGCGAGCGAGTGATACGGCGCGCGACGTACAAAAATAAAAAAAAAAAGAAATAATAAGAAGATAATTAATTTATTAGGCGTTAATACGCGGATGAGAACGGTATTTTCGCTGCCACCAGTCCCGATCGCGCTCGACGATGTTAGGTCGTTAACGATCGGAACAATTAAAAAGAATCGTTTAATTTTTATAGTAAGATTCTGAAGTTGTTATATTGAGTTCGTCAATGCTCTAGTCCCATACGGGCCCCTCGTGCGAATTTGTGCAAAGATGGTTAGCGTGAATGTTAGGAAGGAAGTGTGTTAAACTAAAATGAATCTGAAATTAGTTATGTGTAACAAAAAGAAATATAATTTCAAAAAAAGAAAAAGCATAACAGTAATTAAATTGGTTACAAAGAATTCGAGCTGTTAGGAATATAGAAAGAAAAATTGCAATTTAGATATATGTTTAACAAGATCGGCGAAATTCGGTTATATTGAAAACTGTTGAGTCGTAGAACAGAATTTAAAGTTGATTCGAGCGGCGATTTCAATGAGCAATTAAATTACGATGAGAGGAAAACGGTCCCAAGGGGAAAAGCTTCCAAAACCAACGGTTTCATGGGCCGCCTCTCATTACTGCGAACGGAATTATTATTAAGATTGCGAAATGTTCTTCGATACCTTCAATAAACGTTGAACAGAACGATCTCGGGGGAAAACTTCCAGAACACGCGGTTTCAAGATCGCCCGTTTTGCCTCACTAAATCCAGATTCGTCGTATTGGACAATATGAAATAGATAAACTTACCAAGCTCGATGTTAGATAATATAAAATATTAGTAAATTTGCTCAGTGGTCGTTGGTGTTGTCTAGAAATCTGGAAAGGCGAAGAAAAGATGAGAAACCTGTCACACGCACTACGCGTTCGCGACCGGCCTTTCTACGGTGTTACGGTTACGAGACGATACGAAAACGAATTTCAAAACGACGCGACGCGGAAAAAGATAAATATTAATTAACGGCGATTTTAAAAACGAAAGAGAAAAGATAGAATATTGAAAAGTGTGAAGTTTTACGTATTCGTAAAAGTCTTTTACGCGGAAACGTGAACCGCAATCTCCCGGCACTCTGCCTTTTGTAAGGACTTTACCGGTCAGCTAATTACAACGATTTTCACGCGTAAACTACTGCTTAACGCGAACACGGGCTCCCCGTCACGTACCTCACGATTTTTCGACGAAGAGTGATTTGCCTCAGTCAAGCGATCGTATCTCAGGGTTCGACCCGCGATCATGGGCCCAAAGTGGGGACATCATTTGGCAAATCAGGGTACGTGTCGAAGGGGAAGGCCCGCGCGTATTGGTTTTGTATAAGCGCGTTTCCCGAGTTCTCATCCCTTCTTGACCTTTCTTCCGACTCTGTCTTTCCGTAAGCTATCTCTTTCCTTTACCCCTCTAACGCCTAGTGAATTTAATGCGTCGCAGTTTCTATACTTCTGGAATATTCTACTACGCCCTTTGTCTGAATTTATTATCGAAGAGGCTTTTATAATGATATTTGCAAATAGTATTTCGGCAACGAAGAGCATCTAGCCCCCTTTTTAATAGATGTTTAACTTACTATTGAATGGCTAATGATAAATAATGCAAAATCATTCCGTTATTATTTGTACCTGACGGTTTACGAAAAAGGCAATCGATATTTATAATTACTATCAAATCGCGGATATATGCAAATACGTTACTGCATTTAATCGTTGTTAGCTCCGCGTGCATTGATTGTTAATGGTTTTGAATTTTCTAAACGCTCCACGTTTAACGTTTAGTTCATTGTCGATGTTTATTGCCTTGATCGACCTTCGCTTGGAACGTTCTTGAACGTTGGTCGACAATTTCAAACCTCAGTGGTTGTCACGCAAACCCTCGCATTCCATAGTCACTCAAACAGTTTCATTCCGTTTCATACCAATTATTTCGAACTTAATTGCATTCATTCCTTGTGGAAAGGTCGGCTGACGCATGCTTCGCAGGTAGGAGAGGTATCTCCCTAGCAGGGGAGAGCGATAGTTTTCTTTGTACGGCACGGTCAAGCTGGGAATTTTCCAAGTGCGTCGCACTGCTTAACCGCGCGGCGGAGGATGTTTACGATACCTCTCCCTTAACGGTTTCGACTTTCTAAATTTTCGAACTACGCAGTTTCGGGTAGGCAATCATCTCAAGGAAAGGTTAACTTTGTATTATTTGAAAGAGCTAAATATAGCCTCCTTTGTGTGCCTCGTCTGGGATTATTTCCAAGTGCTTCGCACTGGCGAGGTACGCAAACTTGGTATACTAACGGTTGAACTATTGAAGCTAATAAGAGAAAAGAAAAAGAAGAATTATTATTTTAAATCTCAAACCCCTTTCTTTGTGCTCTTCGTGTGGAATATTTTCAAGTGCAGCGCACTCAACGAAGAGACACAAGTTAGGGGGAGCGCGGACAGGATACGAAGATGAGAAAATCAAGTCAATACCCTTCCTTGCGCCTCCCGCAGGGGAATTTCTTCCAAGTGCAGCGCACAAAACGGGAAACGCAAGGTCGGGTTATGTAAAATACACCCGGACGTAACAATGTACATTCGTCTGTGGGATTAAATCAGTATATTAAACTTCATCTGATGTAGATATAGTAACAATGATATTGTTATTAAATGTATATTACGTATCTAATGTAGATATAGTAATAACGAAACTGTTATTATATGTACATTGATCTGTGGGAAGGGATCAGTATATTACATTATATCTAATGTAGATATAGTAATAATGATATTGTTATTAGATGTATATTATATATATAATGTAGATATAGTAATAACGATACTGTTATTATATGTACATTGATCTGTGGGAAGGTATCAGTATATTACATTATATCTAATGTAGATATAGTAATAACGAAACTGTTATTATATGTACATTGATCTGTGGGAACGGATAAGCATATTACATTATATCTAATGTAGATATAGTCATAATGGTATTGTTACCAAAATAACATTGGTCTGTGGGATTAAATCAGTATTTTAAATTACATCTGATGTAGATCCAGTAATAATGGTATTGTTATTAAATGTACATTGGTCTGTGGGATTAAATCAGTATATTAAATTTCATCTGATGTAGATATAGTAATAATGATATTGTTATTAGATGTATATTATATATATAATGTAGATATAGTAATAACGATACTGTTATTATATGTACATTGATCTGTGGGAAGGTATCAGTATATTACATTATATCTAATGTAGATATAGTAATAATGGTATTGTTATACAATGTACATTGGTCTGTGGGATTAAATCAGTATATCAAATTACATCTGATGTAGATATATTAATAATGGTATTGGTATTAAATGTACATTGGTAAAAAGATCATTATTACTATATCTAAATTAGATATAATGTAATATACTGATCTCTACCCACTGCTCAATGTACATATAACAACAGTTTCGTTATTACTATATCTGCAATAGATATAATGTAATATACTGATACCTTCCCACAGATCAATATACATAGAATAACAGTATCGTTATTACTATATCTACATTAGATATGTAATATACATTTAATAACAATAACATTACTACTATATCTACATCAGATGAAATTTAATATACTGATTTAATCCCACAGATCAATGTACATATAATAACAGTTTCGTTATTACTATATTTACATTAGATATGTAATATACATCTAATAACAATATCATTATTACTATATCTACATTAGATATAATGTAATATAATGATCACTTCCCACCGATCAATGTACATATAATGGCAGTATCCTTATTACTATATCTACATTAGATATGTAATATACATTTAATGACAATATCATTATTACTATGTCTACAATAGATATAATGTAATATAATGATCCCTTCCCACCGATCAATGTACATATAATGGAAGTATCGTTATTACTACACGCACATTAGATATGTAATATACATTTAATAACAATATCATTATTACTATATCTACATCAGATGAAATGTAATACACTGATTTAATCCCACAGACCAATGTACGTTTAATAACAATACCATTATTACTATATCTACATCAGATGTAATTTAATATACTGATCCCTTCGCACAGATCAATGTACATATAATAACAGTTTCGTTATTACTATATCTACATTAGATACAATATAATATACTGATACCCTCCAACAGATCAATGTACATATAATAACAGTTTCGTTATTACTATATCTACATTAGATATAATGCAATATACTGATCCCTTCCCACAGATCAATGTACATATAATAACAGTATCGTTATTACTATATCTACATTAAATATGTAATATACATTTAATAACAATATCATTATTACTATATCTGCATCAGATGTAATGTAATATACTGATTTAATCCCACAGACCAGTGTACATGTAATAACAATATCATTATTACTATATCTACATTAGATATAATGTAATATAATGATCCCCTCCCATAGATCAATGTACATATAATAACAGTATCGTTATTACTATATCTACATTAGATCTACTGCAGTATCCTGATTCCTTCCCACAGATCAATGTACATTGAATAACAGTATCATTTATACTATATCTAAATTGGATATAATGTAATATACTCATCCCTGCCCACAGATCAATGTAGTTTTGGTAACAACCTCATTATTACAATATCTACATTAGATATAATGTAATATACTGATCCCTTCTCACAGATCAATGTACATATAATAACAGTTTCGTTATTACTATATCAACATTGGATATAATGTAATATACTGATCCCTTCCCACAGA
>NW_025791210.1:0-64031 GCF_907164935.1 Osmia bicornis bicornis | reverse complement strand
GTTGTATGTTGAATCCTTGGAGAGTCGTCGCAAAGTGCTTTGTAGACATCTTTGAGCAATCTTGTGTGAATTGCCTAAGAGCGATGCTGGTGCCTTGAGTGGAATGCGAACGATGTACCTTCCAGTGTGATCACGAGTGTGAGTCGCACAGAAATGTGATTCGCATTCTTCTTCCTCCGGAGTGAGCGTGCTTGGAATATCCATTGGTGATTCCTCTTGAACCCAGAATTTGGTGAGCAGCTCTTGCAGATTGCTCTGGTCGTCTTGAGCAACTGCAAAATGTGAATAATGAGTGTTTGAATGTGATTCGTTGACTGGGCCAATGACGAGCCATCCAAAAATGGAAAGTTGAGCAATTGGTGTTGTTGGTGAGCCCTTGATGATATTTGGCTTGATGATCCTTCCGTAGAAATCCGCTCCAATGATTAAATTGACTGGTCGTGGTGTCAAGAAATCATTGTCCGCCAACCTCAATTTTCTAATGTGAGGCCAATCCGGAGTTCTCATTGAGAACGATGGCAGGATTGTCGTTACGGCTGTGAGCACGTGAGCCTGGATGCAGACAGTCTGTTGTGAATGCATCGATTGGAGTATGACGGTGACCACACCCTTTGTTTCAGTTGATTTTGTTCCACCAACACCAATTATTGTGATGGATGATCGGTGTCTCCGAAGGTTGAGCTGGCTGGTTAATTCTTCGGAGATGAAAGAGAGTTCTGATCCGGAGTCGATGAGCAGACGAACGTTGTGGAGTGTTGAGTCGGTCTTGAGGCGAGCCTGAGCCGTTGCGAGGAGCGTGAAATGAGCGGTTTTGGTGACGACTGCACCTGCATCTTATTCTGAGGCTTGAGCAGATGAGGAGGCCGATCTTGATGAGCCGGCTTGAGCTTGCGCTGCTTTCGGCTCGCCTTCGTGAATCATCGTATGATGTTTCTCCCCGCAGTGCTTACACTTTTGAGCTGACTTGCACGCTCGCACGCTGTGCCTGCCCAAGCAATTGTAGCACAGGCGCTTGTCCTCAATGGTTTGAGCTCGCACTTTGGGCGTCATGCTCCTGAAGAGCGCGCATGCCACAATGTAGTGTTGCCCTCCGCAACAGTCGCAACACTCGAAGGGCGATGGCCGTTCTAGGTGGGGCCTTTCGGTGGTGCGAGGAGCTGACGGGCGAGCTTGAGCTGCAGGCCTTGCTGCGACTGCTGCGTGAGCTGGCCTGCTTGTGATCGTCTGCTGAGCCTTCGGTTGAGCGGGCTTACTTTGAGCGGTCTTGCTGGCCGACGCTCTCGCCTTATCTTCGGCCAACTGCTCCAGTGTTCTGATGCGTGAGGTGATAAACTCCATGGCCTCCTGGAAAGATGGGTACTCGGTGGTGACTCCGAGGGTGGTCTCCCATCGCTCTTTTGTGGCGTGGTCCATCTTCCGGCACACCTGATGGACGAGCAGGCAGTCGCCGAGCTTACCTGGCTCGATCAGGTTCTGCACTGCGTGCCGAGTTTCCATGGCGGTCGACATGAGCTGACTCAATGCCTTAGCG
Source organism: Osmia bicornis bicornis (assembly GCF_907164935.1). Classification (NCBI taxonomy): domain Eukaryota; kingdom Metazoa; phylum Arthropoda; class Insecta; order Hymenoptera; family Megachilidae; genus Osmia; species Osmia bicornis. Next base: position 62,500 of record NW_025791210.1, on the reverse strand, counting down.
TGATCTTGATCCATCGGCAGTGAGACCAATTGATCAAGGTGAGCCTGGATGAGACGCCGCTTATTCTCATAGCGCTGCTTGAGCATTTCGAGAGCTGCGGAGAGTGATGAGCCGATGAGCGGTAGGCTGGCCACGATTTGAGCCGGTTCTCCTCGCAGGCAACCCTTCAAGTAGTAGAATTTCTCTACTTGATCGAGCTCTGGTTTTCCGCACACTACGGAAGTGAACAACTCCAGGAAGGACGGCCACTCCGTGTAGTTGCCCGTGAACCTTGGCAACGCGATGTCGGGCAGCTTTGACTTGGAATAAGTCACCTTTCCTGATTGAGCGGACGGTTGAGCTGGCAGTTCCGCTGATCTCTTTGCTATGATCTTTTTGGCCTGAGTGCCGATCTGCTGCATTTGATAGTGGCAGTCCTCCGTGAAGTACGGGTGATCTGCCTGGGACTTCGGCCACACCACCTCAAAGTGTGCGTGTTCCTTATTGAACACTTTGATGGCCTCGTCGAGCTGAGCCTTGGCGTCGTCCAGCTCCTCCTTGGAGAGACGCTCTGCTTCTTCCTTGAGGGAAGTCAGGATGTCGTGAGCATTGCGGAGCCGTCCCTTTTGAGTCCGCACTTTGAGCTGCAGCTCGATCGGCAGTTGATCCGTAGCCGTTGAGCGCGTTGCATGTGAGTGCGGCGACGGTGTGCGGCGAGCTGGTTCCGTTGCAACCAGAGCGGGCGATGAGCGGCCTGATGCGCTCTTTTCCGGCACCTCCAGCGACTCCTTTGAACTGTCCATTTCGCTCCATTTCTCTGAGCTTTTCCCTTGGTGAGCCATTGATGATTAGTGATGAGCGGGTTGATCAGACTTGGTGAGCGTTCGTTGGATCGATCTTCCTTATCGACTGCGGGTGAGTCGTCTGAGCGCCACCTGGTGAGTGGCGAGAGTGTCAGTGAATTTGAATGGAAGAGAAATGCCAAGATGGCCGACCACCGAAACCGTTACGAACACGAGACAAAGACTTGAGACGAACAATGATCAATGAGCAATTTTTGTGAAAACCGAGTCCAGCATGGGCGCAATCCGGCTCGAAGGACCAAATGTTCAGGAATGATGGAAATCCTGGATGGATTGCGCTGGGAAAGAATTTTACACTTACTGGTTCGGGTTTCACAAATTGATTTATTTGAGTCAATGATAAAATTGCGTGAACACGATGAATTGACAAATAATGATTAAGCGTACAATGATCAGCTTTGAATCTTTACGTACAAGAAAATGAATCGTCTGAATGATTTTAATTACAATTACAATGATTCGTTGTGAAGAATGATCTTACTTGAGTCGAGACATATAAATTATTGATTTGATCTGTCACCTGATCCGTTGAATTGACAATTGAATTGATCGGCAGTCGTGAACAATAAGCCCCGTTAATTTTATTAATTCGGCCCGCTACGGTGATGGTGCCCGTGAGCGCGTGCGAGATTGACACGTGGTTGGCGGCTCACGTTTCAATGAATTATTTGTAAGTGAACATTACCTGGTGATCCTGGTCGCTAGCACTGTTGCGAGGGATCGTGAGCAGAAGATTTGACTCGTGAACTGGGATGAATCGCACTTGAACACTTTTTTGAGACGCACGTGGTCTTCGGTGTGAATCAGTGATCGATAATGGCGTCGTTGCGCGCGAGCCGGCGAGAAGACCCCTCCTCACGCGTTACCTAGATGGGCAACTCCCGATCGATAAATCGATCGACCGTGAGCGCCATCATGGCTGAGCGGATTCTCAAACAAATATACATTTAATAACAATATCATTATTACTATATCTACATTAGATATAATGTAATATACTGATACCTTCCCACAGATCAATGTACATATAATAACAGTTTCGTTATTACTATATCTACAATAGATATAATGTAATACACTGATACCTTCCCACAGATCAATGTACATATAATAACAGTATCGTTACTACTATATCTGCATTTGATATGTAATATACATTTAATAACAATATCATTATTAATATATCTACATCAGATGGAATTTAATATACTGATACCTTCCCACAGATCAATGTACATATAATAACAGTATCGTTGTTACTATATCTACATTAGATATGTAATATACATTTATTACTATATCTACATCAGATGAAATTTAATATACTGATTTAATCCCACAGACCAATGTACATTTAATAACAATACCATTATTACTATATCTACATTAGATATAATGTAATATCCTGATCCCTACCCACAGATCTATGTACATATAATGGCAGTATCGTTATTACTATATCTGAATTAGATCTCCTGCAATATACTGATCACTTCCCACAGATCAATGTACATTGAATAACAGTATCATTTATACTATATCGACACCGGATATAATGTAATATACTGATGCCTTCCCACAGATCAATGTAATTTTGGTAACAACATCATTATTACTATATCTACATTAGATATAATGTAATATACTGATCCCTACCCACAGATCAATGTACATATAATAACAGTTTGGTTACTACTATATCTACAATAGATATAGTGTAATATACTGATACCTTCCCACAGATCAATGTACATACAATAACAGTATCGTTATTACTATATCTACATTAGATATGTAATATTGTTCAGGAATGATGGAAATCCTGGATGGATTGCGCTGGGAAAGAATTTTACACTTACTGGTTCGGGTTTCACAAATTGATTTATTTGAGTCAATGACAAAATTGCGTGAACACGATGAATTGACAAATAATGATTAAGCGTACAATGATCAGCTTTGAATCTTTACGTACAAGAAAATGAATCGTCTGAATGATTTTTAATTACAATTACAATGATTCGTCGTGAAGAATGATCTTACTTGAGTCGAGACATATAAATTATTGATTTGATCTGTCACCTGATCCGTTGAATTGACAATTGAATTGATCGGCAGTCGTGAACAATAAGCCCCGTTAATTTTATTAATTCGGCCCGCTATGGTGATGGTGCCCGTGAGCGCGTGCGAGATTGACACGTGGTTGGCGGCTCACGTTTCAATGAATTATTTGTAAGTGAACATTACCTGGTGATCCTGGTCGCTAGCACTGTTGCGAGGGATCGTGAGCAGAAGATTTGACTCGTGAACTGGGATGAATCGCACTTGAACACTTTTTTGAGACGCACGTGGTCTTCGGTGTGAATCAGTGATCGATAATGGCGTCGTTGCGCGCGAGCCGGCGAGAAGACCCCTGCTCACGCGTTACCTAGATGGTCGACTCCCGATCGATAAATCGATCGACCGTGAGCGCCATCATGGCTCAGCGGATTCTCAAACAGTAATATACATTTAATAACAATATCATTATTACTATATCTACATCAGATGAAATGTAATATTGTTACGCCCCGGCGGAAATTTTGAAATTTATCCGCCTTGCGTCCCTTATCAAGCCCCTTGGGGTTCCGAGGATTTCTCATGTAAGGGTCGTGAGGTGGGTGTTTCACTTTTCCGTCAATCTTTTCATTCCTCCTCTACCTTGTACATACTTGACAAGCCTTTCGAGGTTCCGAGGATTTCTCATGCAGGGGTGTACAAGGAAGAGTTTGAGTTTAATTCTTTTCTATTTGTGACTTCTTCTATTGCTTTCTCTTCTTTATTCTATTCTACCCTGGAATCGTGTATCTTGTCGAGCCCTTGGGTTCCGAGAATTTCTCATGCGAGGTACACGAGGAAAGGTTATTTCTGTTTCCTTCCTTACAATAGTTTACGTGACCCTCCTTGAAACTATCGTCGCCAACCATAGATGTACAAGACAGTTTACAATCGGGTAACGCACAAAAACTCGCGTTAGCTCGTAAGAGAGAGAGAGAGCCGTTAGCACAACATTAGCGCTACGCAGTTATCCAGTGCTTCGCATTCCGGGAATTTCCCTTGGTAACTGCGTAGAAACGGGAAAACCGTAATAACTTCCTTGTCGAGGAAACTCTTTCCCTCTCATTTGCACAAAGCGTCAGCCGGTCCGATCAGGATCATTATTACCTGACCGAATGATAGTGTGAAAAGAATGGATGGATGAATATGAATTTAAACGACGAAACTAAAATAAATGAGAACCTTTACAAAGCCTAACGTCGCGAACGTTCGACCGCCGTTCGAAAATCAAGGGTCGTTCGAAGCAATAAACATTATTGTATTCGAAATTCTAAGAACTACCTAGCGACAACGACGAATTTTGAACAAAGGAATGTTCTGGTAGAAATGTTTAAATTCATTGCTAACGAAATGTCGATTCCACCGAAATAATTATGCGAAAGATTGTAAATGAATGCATAATCGGCATTGCGATCATCGTAAATGCATCGTCCGCTTTTACGCTGATAAGATCTTATTATAAATCAGGAAAGATAAATAATTCTGATCCTGCTAAGGGAAAATAAATGGATAACGGTTTCAATTGTTAAATTATATATCTTGATTTCAAGATCATTCGTGTTTTAGTCAAATTAATAGTATCATGTAACAGTTCAATATTTGGATATTCAAATTAAATCAATAGCTGTAAATTAGCAATAATACATTTGAAGGAAATACTGCGTAGTTTCTAGAAAACCGTTGAAACTATCATAACGACGTAGTAGAAAGGAAAGGAACACCAAAGAAAGGGGATGAAGAATCTTCGTCTAGCTCGCGCGTCTTAACCAATCACCGGGCACGCGACACTTCCGAGCACGTGCCACGATTCGTCAATCCGTCCCCTCCAAGGACGATGATCGCGCGACGGGCCCTTCGCCCGTCGATCTCGCGCAAATTTCGACACTCTTGATCGATCAATCGTCGAGGTACGTGATCTTGAGCCCGTGTGTCCGAGAGACAAAGTTGTTCGGAAATCGCGACAGTTTTCCTCTGCGGTAAAGTCCTCCGCGTAGCGAGGCAGAGTGCCGTGCGAGTTGAAATCGTCGGATTCTTAACAAGGACTCACAGACGCGCACGTAAAATCTTCCTTCTACCTAAATTTTCTATCTTTTCTTTCCGATTTTAAATCGTTTGCTCGCGTATAATTCGTATTAGCTTCATTTCGGGTAATAAAATATTTACATATTCTTTTCCGTTCGTATTCGTTTGTCTCTCGTCGACGTACTCGTTCGCTTAATTCATTATCGTCGCGACAAGTGCAGTGTTCACGATCCTTACCGTTCTTTGGTGTTCCAGAATATCCAGCGAGCATAAAGATCTCTACAAGCAATTTGTTATCTCGTATTATATCAAACAGCGTTTCGGTAAGTCGATCCGTTTACCATTTTTGAACACGACGACTATTTATTGGCAAAACGGGCGATCTGTCCAGCCCTTCTTGGGTTCCGAGAATTCCTCCGGTCAGATCGTTCCAACGTTTGAGGTATCGATAAATACGTACAACTAAAACTTGTGTTACGATTCCGTTTTCCACAATTCATTCTATATTCTATAAAAGGGGGCACCTTAGACCTGCCCTTTCGAGGGTGCCGAGAATATCTCTGGCTAGGGTGTATCCTCACGGCGGAAATACGCCAAATTTCAAATTAATACAAGGGAAGACGGGATCGCAACAATCATCTCCCGCGATTGTTATAAAAGAGTGAATCTTCAAGTGTAATCTCAGAGCGTGCACTTCGTTATGTTTTTGTTACTTTTATAAATCATCTTTACCCTTGTTAAACGATATTTATAAACTGGTATTATTCAGTAACGAGTTACAAAATTTAAACATCTTCAATTTTTGACTTTCTAAAATCCGTTAATTCTTGATTATTAATTCTGTTAATTTCACATTCTTGGTTCTAATTCGTAATTAAATCAGTTTTACCAGTTAACCAGTTTCAAATTTATTTTAAACACACCAAACACATTTCTTTTAATTATACACTCCTACCATTACATACAGATTCAAGGAGGGACCCGTACGGGACCTAAAGCGCTGAACGAACCCAAACGAAAGATCAAAAAGTTCAAATTCTAAATTCTAACATCTTAATAATTATCTTTCGTCTTTTAATTTGTCGAGAGCGTTAACCTGCTCGAGACTGGTGGCAGCGATACCAACCATCGCGCTCAGAATAGGGTAAAGGGTATAGGGAATTGCCTTTCAATCTTCGAGTTGAAACAGCAACCTCTTTTCCTCTTTTTTTTTTTTATTATCCTTTTTACGTTGCGCCGTCGCACGCGCAACGTAACAATATACTGATTTAATCCCACAGACCAATGTACATTTAATAACAATATCATTATTACTGTATCTACATTAGATACAATGTAATATACTGATACCTTCCCACAGATCAATGTACATATAATAGCCGTTTCGTTATTACTATATCTACAATAGGTTTAATGTAATATACTGATACCTTCCCACAGATCAATATACATATAATAACAGTATCGTTATTACTATATCTACATTAGATATGTAATATACATTTAATAACAATATCATTATTGCTATATCTACATTAGATATAATGTAATATAATGATCCCTTCCCACGGATCAATGTCCATATAATGGCAATATCCTTACTACGATATCTGCATTAGATCTGCTGCAATATACTGATTCCTTCCCACAGATCAATGTACATTGAGTAACAGTATCATTTATAGTATATCTACATTGGATATAATGTAATATACTGATGCCTTCCCACAGATCAATGTAATCTTGGTAACAACATCATTATTACTATATCTCCATTAGATATAATGTAATATACTGATCCCTACCCACAGATCAATGTACATATAATAGCAGTTTCGTTATTACTATATCTACAACAGATATAATGTAATATACTGATACCTTCCCACAGATCAATATACATAGAATAACAGTATCGTTATTACTATATCTACATTAGATATGTAATATACATTTAATAACAATATCATTATTACTATATCTACATTAGATATAATGTTATATAATGATCCCTTCCCACCGATCAATGTACATATAATGGCAGTATCGTTATTACTATATCTCCATTTGATATGTAATATACATTCAATAACAATATCATTATTACTATATCTACATTGGATACAATGTAATATACTGATCCCTACCCACAGATCAATGTACATATAATAACAGTTTGGTTATTACTATATCTACAATAGATATAATGTAATATACTGATACCTTCCCACAGATCAATGTACATACAATAACAGTATCGTTACTACTATATCTACATTAGATATGTAATATACATTTAATAACAATATCATTATTACTATATCTACATCAGATGAAATGTAATATACTGATTTAATCCCACAGACCAATGTACATTTAATAACAATATCATTATTACTGTATCTACATTAGATATAATCTAATATAATGATCCCTTCCCACCGATCAATGTACACATAGTAGCAGTTTCGTTATTACTATATCTACAATAGATATAATGTAATATACTGATACCTTCCCACAGATCAATATACATATAATAACAGTATCGTTATTACTATATATACATTAGATATGTAATATACATTTAATAACAATATCATTATTACTATATCTACATTAGATATAATGTAATATAATGTTCCCTTCCCACCGATCAATGTACATATAATGGCAATATCCTTATTACTATATCTGCATTAGATCTGCTGCAATATACTGATTCCTTCCCACAGATCAATGTACATTGAGTAACAGTATCATTTATACTATATCTACATCAGATGTAATTTAATATACTGATTTAATCCCACAGACCAATGTACATTCAATAACAATATCATTATTACTATATCTACATGGGATACAATGTAATGTAATGAACTCTTCCCACCGATCAATGTACATATAATGGCAGTATCGTTATTACTATATCTCCATTTGACATGTAATATACATTTAATAACAATATCATTATTAATATATCTACATCAGATGAAATGTAATATACTGATTTAATCCCACAGACCAATGTACATTTAATAACAATATCATTATTACTATATCTACATTAGATGTAATGTTATATATTGATCCCTTCCCACCGATCAATGTACATATAATGGCAGTATCGTTATTACTATATCTCCATTTGATATGTAATATACATTCTATAACAATATCATTATTAATATATCTACATCAGATGTAATGTAATATACTGATTTATTCCCGCAAACCGATGTACATTTAATAACAATATCATTATTACTATATCTACATTGGATACAATGTAATATACTGATACCTTCCCACAGATCAATGTACATATAATAACAGTTTCGTAGTTACTATATCTACAATAGATATAATGTAATATACTGATACCTTCCCACAGATCAATGTACATATAATAACAGTATCGTTATTACTATATCTACATTAGATATGTAATATACATTTAATAACAATATCATTGTTACTATATCTACATCAGATGAAATTTAATATACTGATTTCATCCCACAGACCAATGTACATTTAATAACAATATCATTATTAATATATCTACATCAGATGAAATTCAATATACTGATTTAATCCCACAGACCAATGTACATTCAATAACAATATCATTATTACTATATCTACATGGGATACAATGTAATATACTGATACCTTCCCACAGATCAATGTACATATAATAACAGTATCGTTATTACTATATCTACATTAGATATGTAATATACATTTATTACTATATCTACATCAGATGAAATTTAATATACTGATTTAATCCCACAGACCAATGTACATTTAATAACAATACCATTATTACTATATCTACATTAGATATAATGTAATACACTGATCCCTACCCACAGATCAATGTACATATAATAACAAGTTTGGTTAATACTATATCTACATCAGATGTAATTTAATATACTGATTTAATCGCACAGATCAATGTACATATAATAACAGTTTCGTTATTACTATATCTACATTAGATATGTAATATACATTTATTACTATATCTACATTAGATAACATGTAATATAATGATTTAATCACACAGATCAATGTACATTTAATAACAATATCATTATTACTATATCTACATTAGATATAATGTAATATAATGATCCCTTCCCACCGATCAATGTACATATAATGGCAGTATCGTTATTACTATATCTCCATTTGATATGTAATATACATTCAATAACAATATCATTATTACTATATCTACATCAGATGAAATGTAATAAACTGATTTAATCCCACAGACCAATGTACATTTAATAACAATATCATTATTACTGTATCTACATTACATATAATGTAATATAATGATCCCTTCCCACCGATCAATGTACATATAATGGCAGTATCGTTATTACTATATCTACATTAGATATAATGTAATATACTGATACCTTCCCACAGATCAATTTACATATAATAACAGTACCGTTATTACTATATCTACATTAGATATGTAATATACATTTAATAACGAATATCATTATTAATATATCTACATCAGATGTAATGTAATATACTGATTTTTTCCCACAGACCAATGCACATTTAATAACAATATCATTATTACTATATCTACATTGGATACAATGTAATATACTGATACCTTCCCACAGATCAATGTACATATAATAACAGTTTCGTTGTTACTATATCTACAATAGATATAATGTAATATACTGATACCTTCCCACAGATCAACATACATATAATAACAGTATCGTTATTACTATATCTACATTAGATATAATGTAATATACTGATACCTTCCCACAGATCAATGTACATATAATAACAGTATCGTTATTACTATATCTACATTAGATATAATGTAATATACTGTGTAACGTGGTGACACCTGTGCCCCCCCGTTACAATCGCTGCGCTTTTCCCACCTCAAATCCCACTTAAAAATGACCCTTAACCCTTCTAACACCTCACCCCTTTTCCCCGCCCGCCGGTGTCGGGCCGATGGAGGCGACCGTAAAGAGACAACAGGGATCACCCGCAAAAGGGAGCTACGAGGCCGGCGACAGACCTTCCACCCTCCAGGAGAGGAAAAGCAACGCGGGACTTCGGAAAACCAGACGAAGCGGCCCAGCAGCTGATACAAATGTCCACCCGGAGCCATCTGTCGCCGAGCCCGAAGACTTCAGTCCGCCCGCCACCGCAGGAGATCAGCCGGCCCCATCGATCCCGAACACCGGCCGATCGACAATCGATAACCAACCTATTCCGTTGCCATAAAAGGCCCCCTTGCTATTCCCCATCCCCTCCCCAAAAATCATCCCGCGACGGTCCCATCGTCGGAGACGATTTACGATTACGGAGACATTTAGAAAATCATAGCGGAGAGAATAGCGATTATAGAGAGAAAATTTTGTAAAGAGTGCGATTGTGTGTGAGATTTTGGGTGAGTCCCTTGCGTTATTAACACTGCGATTCAGTAGTATTGTGAGTTCGGCAACGGTACCCTTCGAGTTCGGAATTACGTGTCCGCGTATCGTGCCGGTTATCCCACGTTACGTTTTCGAAACCCTTTCTGTCCAACGCCTAACATTCCCGTCTAAAAGCATCCTCACGCGTAACGTAGATGAACTTCCAGGAAACCTCCTTACCCTGAGATTTCTCCCTTCCCAAAACGATCCTCCTCGCGTACTCCCACGTGATATTGTAAGGACGTAAGTGCCACGAGTCCCACCCCCTGTAACGACCCCCATTCTGTCCCTTTGTCCAAATTTTGATTGCCACCGCGAGTGGCTGGCGCCCAACGTTTATACGAAACGATTTGTGAAGAGAATATAGAGTGAACCCCCGAACGGGTCACAACTGATACCTTCCCACAGATCAATGTACATATAATAACAGTATCGTTATTACTATATCTACATTAGATATGTAATATACATTTAATAACAATATCATTATCACTATATCTACATTAGATATAATGTAATATAATGATCCCTTCCCACCGATGAATGTACATATAATGGCAGTATCGTTATTACTATATCTGAATTAGATCTCCTGCAATATACTGATCCCTTCCCACAGATCAATGTACATTGAATAACAGTATCATTTATACTATATCGACATTGGATATAATGTAATATACTGATGCCTTCCCACAGATCAATGTAATTTTGGTAACAATATCATTATTACTATATCTACCTTAGATATAATGATATATACTGATCCCTACCCACAGATCAATGTACATATAATAACAGTTTCGTTATTACTATATCTACAATAGATATAATGTAATATACTGATACCTTCCCACAGATCAATGTACATACAATAACAGTATCGTTATTACTATATCTACATTAGATATGTAATATACAACTAATAACAATATCATTATTACTATATCTACATCAGATGAAATGTAATATACTGATTTAATCCCACAGACCAATGTACATTTAATAACAATATCATTATTACTGTATCTACATTAGATATAATGTAATATAATGATCTCTTCCCACCGATCAATGTACATATAATGGCAGTATCGTTATTACTATATCTCCATTTGATATGTAATATACATTTAATAACAATATCATTATTACTATATCTACATGGGATACAATGTAATATACTGATACCTTCCCACAGATCAATGTACATATAATAACAGTATCGTTATTACTATATCTACATTAGATATGTAATATACATTTATTACTATATCTACATCAGATGAAATTTAATATACTGATTTAATCCCACAGACCAATGTACATTTAATAACAATACCATTATTACTATATCTACATTAGATATAATGTAATACACTGATACCTACCCACAGATCAATGTACATATAATAACAGTTTGGTTATTACTATATCTACATCAGATGTAATTTAATATACTGATTTAATCCCACAGATCAATGTACATATAATAACAGTTTCGTTATTACTATATCTACATTAGATATAATGTAATATACTGATACCTTCCCACAGATCAATGTACATATAATAACAGTATCGTTATTACTATATCTACATTCGATATGTAATATACATTTAATAACAATATCATTATTACTATATCTACATTAGATATAATGTAATACAATGATCCCTACCCACAGATCAATGTGCATATAATAACAGTTTCGTTATTACTATATCTACAATAGATATAATGTAATATACTGATCCCTTCCCACAGATCAGTGTACATTGAATAACAGTATCATTTATACTATATCGACATTGGATAAAATGTAATATACTGATGCCTTCCCACAGATCAATGTACTCTTGGTAACAATATCATTATTACTATATCTACATTAGATATCATGTAATATACTGATACCTTCCCACAGATCAATGTACATATAATAACAGTATCGTTATTACTATATCTACATTAGATATGTAATATACATTTAATAACAATATCATTATTACTATATCTACATCAGATGAAATGTAATACTCTGATTTAATCCCACAGACCAATGTACATTTAATAACAATATCATTATTACTATATCTAAATTAGATTTAATGTAATCTAATCATCCCTTCCCACCGATCAACGTACATATATAGGCAGTATCATTATTACTATATCTACATTTGATATGTAATATACATTTAATAACAATATCATTATTAATATATCTACATCAGATGTAATGTAATATACTGATTTGTTCCCACAAACCAATGTACATATAATAACAGTATCGTTATTACCATATCTACATTAGATATGTAATATACATTTAATAACAATATCATTATTACTATATCTACATCAGATGAAATGTAATATACTGATTTAATCCCACAGACCAATGTACATTTAATAACAATATCATTATTACTATATCTAAATTAGATGTAATGTAATATAATGATCCCTTCCCACCGATCAACGTACATATAATGGCAGTATCATTATTACTATATCTACATTTGATATGTAATATACATTTAATAACAATATCATTATTAATATATCTACATCAGATGTAATGTAATATACTGATTTGTTCCCACAGACCAATGTACATATAATAACAGTTTCGTTATTACTATATCTACATTAGATATGTAATATACATTTAATAACAGTATCATTATTACTATATCTACATCAGATGAAATGTAATATGCTGATTTATTCCCACAGACCAATGTACATTTAATAACAATATCATACTATATCTATTGTAGATATAATGTAATGTACTGATCACTTCCACACAGATCAATGTATATATAATAACAGTTTCGTTGTTACTATATCTACAGTAGATATAATGTAATATAATGATAACTTCCTACAGATCAATATACATATAATAACAGTATCGTTATTACTATATCTACATTAGATATAATGTAATATTCTGATACCTTCCCACGGATCAATGTACATATAATAACAGTATCGTTATTACTATATCTACATTAGATATGTAATATACATTTAATAACAATATCATTATTACTATATCTACATCAGATGAAATGTAATATACTGATTTAATCCCACAGACCAATGTACATTTAATAACAATATCATTATTACTATATCTACATTAGATATAATGTAATATAATGATTTAATCCCACAGCTCAATGTACATTTAATAACAATATCATTATTACTGTTTCTACATTCGATAGAATGTAATAGACTGATCCCTTCCCACCGATCAATGTACATATAATAACAGTTTCGTTATTACTATATCTACAATAGATATACTGTAATATACTGATCCCTTCCCACAGATCAGTGTACATTGAATAACAATATCATTATTACTATATCTACATCAGATGAAATTTAATATACTGATTAATTCTCACAGACCAATCTACATTTAATAACAATATCATTATTACTATATCTACATTAGATATAATGTAATATAATGATCCCTTGCCAACGATCAACGTACATATAATGGCAGTATCGTTATTACTATATCTACATTAGATATAATGTAATATACTGATACCTTCCCACAGATCAATTTACATATAATAACAGTATCGTTATTACTATATCTACATTAGATATGTAATATACATTTAATAACAATATCATTATTAATATATCTACATCAGATGTAATGTAATATACTGATTTTTTCCCACAGACCAATGTGCATTTAATAACAATATCATTATTACTATATCTACATTGGATACAATGTAATATACTGATACCTTCCCACAGATCAATGTACATATAATAACAGTTTCGTTGTTACTATATCTACAATAGATATAATGTAATATACTGATACCTTCCCACAGATCAACATACATATAATAACAGTATCGTTATTACTATATCTACATTAGATATAATGTAATATACTGATACCTTCCCACAGATCAATGTACATATAATAACAGTATCGTTATTACTATATCTACATTAGATATAATGTAATATACTGTGTAACGTGGTGACACCTGTGCCCCCCCCGTTACAATCGCTGCGCTTCTCCCACCTCAAATCCCACTTAAAAATGACCCTTAACCCTTCTAACACCTCACCCCTTTTCCCCGCCCGCCGGTGTCGGGCCGATGGAGGCGACGGAAAAGAGACAACAGGGATCACCCGCAAAAGGGAGCTACGAGGCCGGCGACAGACCTTCCACCCTCCAGGAGAGGAAAAGCAACGCGGGACTTCGGAAAACCAGACGAAGCGGCCCAGCAGCTGATACAAATGTCCACCCGGAGCCATCTGTCGCCGAGCCCGAAGACTTCAGTCCGCCCGCCACCGCAGGAGATCAGCCGGCCCCATCGATCCCGAACACCGGCCGATCGACAATCGATAACCAACCTATTCCGTTGCCATAAAAGGCCCCCTTGCTATTCCCCATCCCCTCCCCAAAAATCATCCCGCGACGGTCCCGTCGTCGGAGACGATTTACCATTACGGAGACATTTAGAAAATCATAGCGGAGAGAATAGCGATTATAGAGAGAAAATTTTGTAAAGAGTGCGATTGTGTGTGAGATTTTGGGTGAGTCCCTTGCGTTATTAACACTGCGATTCAGTAGTATTGTGAGTTCGGCAACGGTACCCTTCGAGTTCGGAATTACGTGTCCGCGTATCGTGCCGGTTATCCCACGTTACGTTTTTCGAAACCCTTTCTGTCCAACGCCTAACA
This sequence comes from Osmia bicornis bicornis, assembly GCF_907164935.1. Classification (NCBI taxonomy): domain Eukaryota; kingdom Metazoa; phylum Arthropoda; class Insecta; order Hymenoptera; family Megachilidae; genus Osmia; species Osmia bicornis. The sequence continues at coordinate 47,309 of NW_025791210.1, read as the reverse complement.
TTCCCGTCTAAAAGCATCCTCACGCGTAACGTAGATGAACTTCCAGGAAACCTCCTTACCCTGAGATTTCTCCCTTCCCAAAACGATCCTCCTCGCGTACTCCCACGTGATATTGTAAGGACGTAAGTGCCACGAGTCCCATCCCCTGTAACGACCCCCCTTCTGTCCCTTTGTCCAAGTTTTGATTGCCACCGCGAGTGGCTGGCGCCCAACGTTTATACGAAAGAATTGTGTGAAGAGATTATAGAGTGAACCCCCGAAAGGGTCACAACTGATACCTTCCCACAGATCAATGTACATATAATAACAGTATCGTAATTACTATATCTACATTAGATATGTAATATACATTTAATAACAATATCATTATCACTATATCTACATTAGATATAATGTAATATAATGATCCCTTCCCACCGATGAATGTACATATAATGGCAGTATCGTTATTACTATATCTGAATTAGATCTCCTGCAATATACTGATCCCTTCCCACAGATCAATGTACATTGAATAACAGTATCATTTATACTATATCGACATTGGATATAATGTAATATACTGATGCCTTCCCACAGATCAATGTAATTTTGGTAACAATATCATTATTACTATATCTACCTTAGATATAATGATATATACTGATCCCTACCCACAGATCAATGTACATATAATAACAGTTTCGTTATTACTATATCTACAATAGATATAATGTAATATACTGATACCTTCCCACAGATCAATGTACATACAATAACAGTATCGTTATTACTATATCTACATTAGATATGTAATATACAACTAATAACAATATCATTATTACTATATCTACATCAGATGAAATGTAATATACTGATTTAATCCCACAGACCAATGTACATTTAATAACAATATCATTATTACTGTATCTACATTAGATATAATGTAATATAATGATCTCTTCCCACCGATCAATGTACATATAATGGCAGTATCGTTATTACTATATCTCCATTTGATATGTAATATACATTTAATAACAATATCATTATTACTATATCTACATGGGATACAATGTAATATACTGATACCTTCCCACAGATCAATGTACATATAATAACAGTATCGTTATTACTATATCTACATTAGATATGTAATATACATTTATTACTATATCTACATCAGATGAAATTTAATATACTGATTTAATCCCACAGACCAATGTACATTTAATAACAATACCATTATTACTATATCTACATTAGATATAATGTAATACACTGATACCTACCCACAGATCAATGTACATATAATAACAGTTTGGTTATTACTATATCTACATCAGATGTAATTTAATATACTGATTTAATCCCACAGATCAATGTACATATAATAACAGTTTCGTTATTACTATATCTACATTAGATATAATGTAATATACTGATACCTTCCCACAGATCAATGTACATATAATAACAGTATCGTTATTACTATATCTACATTCGATATGTAATATACATTTAATAACAATATCATTATTACTATATCTACATTAGATATAATGTAATATAATGATCCCTACCCACAGATCAATGTGCATATAATAACAGTTTCGTTATTACTATATCTACAATAGATATAATGTAATATACTGATCCCTTCCCACAGATCAGTGTACATTGAATAACAGTATCATTTATACTATATCGACATTGGATAAAATGTAATATACTGATGCCTTCCCACAGATCAATGTACTCTTGGTAACAATATCATTATTACTATATCTACATTAGATATCATGTAATATACTGATACCTTCCCACAGATCAATGTACATATAATAACAGTATCGTTATTACTATATCTACATTAGATATGTAATATACATTTAATAACAATATCATTATTACTATATCTACATCAGATGAAATGTAATACTCTGATTTAATCCCACAGATCAATGTACATTTAATAACAATATCATTATTACTATATCTAAATTAGATTTAATGTAATATAATCATCCTTTCCCACCGATCATCGTACATATAATGGCAGTATCATTATTACTATATCTACATTTGATATGTAATATACATTTAATAACAATATCATTATTAATATATCTACATCAGATGTAATGTAATATACTGATTTGTTCCCACACACCAATGTACATATAATAACAGTATCGTTATTACCATATCTACATTAGATATGTAATATACATTTAATAACAATATCATTATTACTATATCTACATCAGATGAAATGTAATATACTGATTTAATCCCACAGACCAATGTACATTTAATAACAATATCATTATTACTATATCTAAATTAGATGTAATGTAATATAATCATCCCTTCCCACCGATCAACGTACATATAATGGCAGTATCATTATTACTATATCTACATTTGATATGTAATATACATTTAATAACAATATCATTATTAATATATCTACATCAGATGTAATGTAATATACTGATTTGTTCCCACAGACCAATGTACATATAATAACAGTTTCGTTATTACTATATCTACATTAGATATGTAATATACATTTAATAACAGTATCATTATTACTATAGCTACATCAGATGAAATGTAATATACTGATTTATTCCCACAGACCAATGTACATTTAATAACAATATCATACTATATCTATTGTAGATATAGTAATGTACTGATCACTTCCACACAGATCAATGTATATATAATAACAGTTTCGTTGTTACTATATCTACAGTAGATATAATGTAATATAATGATAACTTCCTACAGATCAATATACATATAATAACAGTATCGTTATTACTATATCTACATTAGATATAATGTAATATTCTGATACCTCCCACGGATCAATGTACATATAATAACAGTATCGTTATTACTATATCTACATTAGATATGTAATATACATTTAATAACAATATCATTATTACTATATCTACATCAGATGAAATGTAATATACTGATTTAATCCCACAGACCAATGTACATTTAATAACAATATCATTATTACTATATCTACATTAGATATAATGTAATATAATGATTTAATCCCACAGATCAATGTACATTTAATAACAATATCATTATTACTGTTTCTACATTCGATATAATGTAATAGACTGATCCCTTCCCACCGATCAATGTACATATAATAACAGTTTCGTTATTACTATATCTACAATAGATATACTGTAATATACTGATCCCTTCCCACAGATCAGTGTACATTGAATAACAATATCATTATTACTATATCTACATCAGATGAAATTTAATATACTGATTAATTCTCACAGACCAATCTACATTTAATAACAATATCATTATTACTATATCTACATTAGATATAATGTAATATAATGATCCCGTCCCACCGATCAACGTACATATAATGGCAGTATCGTTATTACTATATCTACTTTTGATATGTAATATACATTTAATAACAATATCATTATTAATATATCTACATCAGATGTAATGTAATATACTGATTTATTCCCACAGACCAATGCACATTTAATAACAATATCATCATTACTATATCTACATTGGATACAATGTAATATACTGATACCTTCCCACAGATCAATGTACATATAATAGCAGTTTCGTTATTACCATATCTACATTAGATCTACTGGAATATACTGATTCCTTCCCACAGATCAATGTACATTGAATAACAGTATCATTTATACTATATCTACATTGGATATAATGTAATATACTGATGCCTTCCCACAGATTAATGTAATTTTGGTAACAATATCATTATTACTATATCTACATTAGTCATAATGTAATATACTGAACCCTTCCCACAGATCAATGTACATATAATAACAGTTTCGGTATTACTATATCTACATTAGATATGTAATATACATTTAATAACAGTATCATTATTACTATATCTACATCAGATGAAATGTAATATACTGACTTATTCCCACAGACCAATGTACATTTAATAACAATATCATACTATATCTACATTAGATGCAATGTAATATACTAATACGTTCCCACAGATCAATGTACATATAATAACAGTATCGTTATTACTATATCTACAATAGATATACTCTAATATACTGATCCCTTCCCACAGATCAGTGTACATTGAATAACAATATCATTATTACTATATCTACATCAGATGAAATTTAATATACTGATTAATTCTCACAGACCAATCTACATTTAATAACAATATCATTATTACTATATCTACATTAGATATAATGTAATATAATGATCCCTTCCGACCGGTCAACGTACATATAATGGCAGTATCGTTATAACTATATCTACATTTGATATGTAATATACATTTAATAACAATATCATTATCAATATATCTACATCAGATGAAATGTAATATACTGATTTAATCCCACAGACCAATGTACATTTAATAACAATACCATTATTACTATAGCTACATTAGATATAATGTAATATACTGATCCCTACCCACAGATTAATGTACATATAATAACAGTTTCGTTATTACTATATCTACAATAGATATAATGTGATATGCTGATCCCTTCCCACAGATCAATGTACATATAATAACAGTTTCGTTATTACTATATCTACATTAGATATGTAATATACATTTAATAACAATATCATTATTACTATATCTACATCAGATGAAATGTAATATACTGATACCTTCCCACAGATCAATGTACATACAATAACAGTATCGTTATTACTATATCTACATTAGATATGTAATATACATTTAATAACAATATCATTATTACTATATCTACATTAGATATAATGTAATATAATGATCCCTTCCCACCGATCAATGTACATATAATGGCAGTATCGTTATTACTATATCTACATTAGATATGTAGTATACATTTAATAACAATATCATTATTACTATATCTACATCAGATGAAATTTAATATACTGATTTAATCCCACAGACCAATGTACATATAATGACAGTTTCGTTATTACTATATCTACATTAGATGTAATGTAATATACTGATACGTTCCCACAGATCAATGTACATATAATAACAGTATCGTTATTACTATATCTACAATAGATATACTCTAATATACTGATCCCTTCCCACAGATCAGTGTACATTGAATAACAATATCATTATTACTATATCTACATCAGATGAAATTTAATATACTGATTAATTCTCACAGACCAATCTACATTTAATAACAATATCATTATTACTATATCTACATTAGATATAATGTAATATAATGATCCCTTCCGACCGGTCAACGTACATATAATGGCAGTATCGTTATTACTATATCTACATTTGATATGTAATATACATTTAATAACAATATCATTATTAATATATCTACATCAGATGAAATGTAATATACTGATTTAATCCCACAGACCAATGTACATTTAATAACAATACCATTATTACTATAGCTACATTATATCTAATGTAATACACTGATACCTACCCACAGATCAATGTACATATAATAACAGTTTGGTTATTACTATATCTACATCAGATGTAATTTAATATACTGATTTAATCCCACAGATCAATGTACATATAATAACAGTTTCGTTATTACTATATCTACATTAGATATAATGTAATATACTGATACCTTCCCACAGATCAATGTACATATAATAACAGTATCGTTATTACTATATCTACATTCGATATGTAATATACATTTAATAACAATATCATTATTACTATATCTACATTAGATATAATGTAATACAATGATCCCTACCCACAGATCAATGTGCATATAATAACAGTTTCGTTATTACTATATCTACAATAGATATAATGTAATATACTGATCCCTTCCCACAGATCAGTGTACATTGAATAACAGTATCATTTATACTATATCGACATTGGATAAAATGTAATATACTGATGCCTTCCCACAGATCAATGTACTCTTGGTAACAATATCATTATTACTATATCTACATTAGATATCATGTAATATACTGATACCTTCCCACAGATCAATGTACATATAATAACAGTATCGTTATTACTATATCTACATTAGATATGTAATATACATTTAATAACAATATCATTATTACTATATCTACATCAGATGAAATGTAATATACTGATTTAATCCCACAGATCAATGTACATTTAATAACAATATCATTATTACTATATCTAAATTAGATTTAATGTAATATAATCATCCTTTCCCACCGATCATCGTACATATATAGGCAGTATCATTATTACTATATCTACATTTGATATGTAATATACATTTCATAACAATATCATTATTAATATATCTACATCAGATGTAACGTAATATACTGATTTGTTCCCACAGACCAATGTACATATAATAACAGTATCGTTATTACCATATCTACATTAGATATGTAATATACATTTAATAACAATATCATTATTACTATATCTACATCAGATGAAATGTAATATACTGATTTAATCCCACAGACCAATGTACATTTAATAACAATATCATTATTACTATATCTAAATTAGATGTAATGTAATATAATCATCCCTTCCCACCGATCAACGTACATATAATGGCAGTATCATTATTACTATATCTATATTTGATATGTAATATACATTTAATAACAATATCATTATTAATATATCTACATCAGATGTAATGTAATATACTGATTTGTTCCCACAGACCAATGTACATATAATAACAGTTTCGTTATTACTATATCTACATTAGATATGTAATATACATTTAATAACAGTATCATTATTACTATAGCTACATCAGATGAAATGTAATATACTGATTTATTCCCACAGGCCAATGTACATTTAATAACAATATCATACTATATCTACAATAGATATAATGTAATGTACTGATCACTTCCACACAGATCAATGTATATATAATAACAGTTTCGTTGTTACTATATCTACAGTAGATATAATGTAATATAATGATAACTTCCTACAGATCAATATACATATAATAACAGTATCGTTATTACTATATCTACATTAGATATAATGTAATATTCTGATACCTTCCCACAGATCAATGTACATATAATAACAGTATCGTTATCACTATATCTACATTAGATATGTAATATACATTTAATAACAATATCATTATTACTATATCTACATCAGATGAAATGTAATATACTGATTTAATCCCACAGACCAAGTTACATTTAATAACAATATCATTATTACTATATCTACATTAGATATAATGTAATATAATGATTTAATCCCACAGCTCAATGTACATTTAATAACAATATCATTATTACTGTTTCTACATTCGATATAATGTAATAGAATGATCCCTTCCCACCGATCAATGTACATATAATAACAGTTTCGTTATTACTATATCTACAATAGATATACTGTAATATACTGATCCCTTCCCACAGATCAGTGTACATTGAATAACAATATCATTATTACTATATCTACATCAGATGAAATTTAATATACTGATTAATTCTCACAGACCAATCTACATTTAATAACAATATCATTATTACTATATCTACATTAGATATAATGTAATATAATGATCCCGTCCCACCGATCAACGTACATATAATGGCAGTATCGTTATTACTATATCTACTTTTGATATGTAATATACATTTAATAACAATATCATTATTAATATATCTACATCAGATGTAATGTAATATACTGATTTATTCCCACAGACCAATGCACATTTAATAACAATATCATCATTACTATATCTACATTGGATACAATGTAATATACTGATACCTTCCCACAGATCAATGTACATACAATAACAGTACCGTTATTACCATATCTACATTAGATCTACTGGAATATACTGATTCCTTCCCACAGATCAATGTACATTGAATAACAGTATCATTTATACTATATCTACATTGGATATAATGTAATATACTGATGCCTTCCCACAGATTAATGTAATTTTGGTAACAATATCATTATTACTATATCTACATTAGTCATAATGTAATATACTGAACCCTTCCCACAGATCAATGTACATATAATAACAGTTTCGGTATTACTATATCTACATTAGATATGTAATATACATTTAATAACAGTATCATTATTACTATATCTACATCAGATGAAATGTAATATACTGATTTATTCCCACAGACCAATGTACATTTAATAACAATACCATACTATATCTACATTAGATACAATGTAATATACTAATACGTTCCCACAGATCAATGTACATATAATAACAGTATCGTTATTACTATATCTACAATAGATATAATGTAATATACTGATCCCTTCCCACAGATCAGTGTACATTGAATAACAATATCATTATTACTATATCTACATCAGATGAAATTTAATATACTGATTAATTCTCACAGACCAATCTACATTTAATAACAATATCATTATTACTATATCTACATTAGATATAATGTAATATAATGATCCCTTCCGACCGGTCAACGTACATATAATGGCAGTATCGTTATTACTATATCTACATTTGATATGTAATATACATTTAATAACAATATCATTATTAATATATCTACATCAGATGAAATGTAATATACTGATTTAATCCCAAAGACCAATGTACATTTAATAACAATACCATTATTACTATAGCTACATTAGATATAATGTAATATACTGATCCCTACCCACAGATTAATGTACATATAATAACAGTTTCGTTATTACCATATCTACAATAGATATAATGTAATATGCTGATCCCTTCCCACAGATCAATGTACATATAATAACAGTTTCGTTATTACTATATCTACATTAGATATGTAATATACATTTAATAACAGTATCATTATTACTATATCTACATCAGATGAAATGTAATATACTGATACCTTCCCACAGATCAATGTACATACAATAACAGTAGCGTTATTACTATATCTACATTAGATATGTAATATACATTTAATAACAATATCATTATTACTATATCTACATTAGATATAATGTAATATAATGATCCCTTCCCACCGATCAATGTACATATAATGGCAGTATCGTTATTACTATATCTACATTGATATGTAATATACATTTGATAACAATATCATTATTAATATATCTACATCAGATGAAATGTAATATACTGATTTAATCCCACAGACCAATGTACATTTAATAACAATACCATTATTACTATAGCTACATTAGATATAATGTAATATACTGATCCCTACCCACAGATTAATGTACATATAATAACAGTTTCGTTATTACCATATCTACAATAGATATAATGTAATATGCTGATCCCTTCCCACAGATCAATGTACATATAATAACAGTTTCGTTATTACCATATCTACATTAGATATGTAATATACATTTAATAACAGTATCATTATTACTATATCTACATCAGATGAAATGTAATATACTGATATATTCCCACAGACCAATGTACATTTAATAACAATATCATACTATATCTACATTAGATACAATGTAATATACTGATAGCTTCAAACAGATCAATGTACATGCAATAACAGTAGCGTTATTACTATATCTACATTAGATATGTAATATACATTTAATAACAATATCATTATTACTATATCTACTTCAGATGAAATGTAATATACTGATTTAATCCCACAGACCAATGTACATTTAATAACAATATCATTATTACTATATCTAAATTAGATGTAATGTAATATACTGATACCTTCCCACCGATCAATGTACATATAATGGCAGTATCGTTATTTCTATATCTACATATGATATGTAATATACATTTAATAACAATATCATTATTAATATATCTACATCAGATGTAATGTTATGTACTGATTTATTCCCACAAACAAATGATCATTTAATAACAATATCATACTATATCTACATTAGATAAAATGTAATATACTGATACCTTCCCACAGATCAATGTACATATAATGGCAGTATCGTTATTACTATATCTGCATTAGATCTCCTGCAATATTCTGATCCCTTCCCACAGATCAATGTACATTGAATAACAGTATCATTTATACTATATCAACATTGGATATAATGTAATATACTGATGCCTTCCCACAGATCAAAGTAATTTTGGTAACAATATCATTATCACTATATCTGCATTAGATATAATGTAATATACTGCTCCCTACCCACAGATCAATGTACATATAATAACAGTTTCGTTATTACTATATCTACAATAGATATAATGTAATATACTGATACCATCCCACAGATCAATGTACATATAATAACAGTATCGTTATTACTATACCTACATTAGATATGTAATATACATTTAGTAACAATATCATTATTACTATATCTACATTAGATATAATGTAATATACTGGTACCTTCCCACAGACCAATGTACATTTAATAACAATATCATTATTACTATATCCTCATTAAATATAATGTAACATACTGATCACTTCCCACAGATCAATGCACAGATTGTAACAATACCGTCATATCTATATCTACATCAGATATGAAATAAATACTTAATAACAGTATCGCTATTACTATATCTACATTAGATCTACTGCAATATACTGATTCCTTCCCACAGATCAATGTACACTGAATAACAGTATCATTTATACTATATCTACATTGGATATAATGTAATATACTGATGCCTTCCCACAGATCAATGTAATTTTGATAACAATATCATTATTACTATATCTACATTAGACATAATGTAATATACTGATCGCTTCCCACAGATCAATGTACATATAATAACAGTTTCGTTGTTACTATATCTACATTAGATATGTAATATACATTTAATAACAGTATCGTTATTACTATATCTACATCAGTAGAAATGTAATATACTGATTTATTACCACAGACCAATGTACATTTAATAACAATATCATTATTACTATATCTACATCAGATGAAATTTAATATAATGATTTAATCCCACAGACCAATGTGCATTTAATAACAATATCATTATTACTACATCTACATTAGATATAATGTAATATAATGATCCCTTCCGACCGGTCAACGTACATATAATGGCAGTATCGTTATTACTATATCTACATTTGATATGTAATATACATTTAATAACAATATCATTATTAATATATCTACATCAGATGTAATGTAATATACTGATACCTTCCCACAGATCAATGTACATATAATAACAGTATCGTTATTACTATATCTACATTAGATATGTAATATACATTTTATAACAATATCATTATTGCTATATCTACATTAGATATAATGTAATATACTGATTTAATCCCACAGATCAATGTACATATAATAACAGTATCATTATTACTATATCTACATTAGATATAATGTAATGGAATGATCCCTTCCCACCGATCAATGTACATATAATGGCAGTATCGTTATTACTATATCTACAATAGATATAATGTAACATACTGATACCTTCCCACAGATCAATGTACATTGAATACCAGTATCATTTATACTATATCTACATTGAATATAATGTAATATACTGATGCCTTCCCACAGATCGATGTAATTTTGGTAACAATATCATTATTACTATATCTACATTAGATATAATGTAATATACTGATCCCTACCCACAGATCAATGTACATATAATAACAGTTTCGTTATTACTATATCTACAATCGATATAATGTAATATACTGATACCTTCCCACAGATCAATGTACATATAATAACAGTATCGTTATTACTAAATCTACATTAGATATGTAATATACATTTAATAACAGTATCATTATTACTATATCTACATCAGATGAAATGTAATATACTGATATATTCCCACAGACCAATGTACATTTAATAACAATATCATACTATATCTACATTAGATACAATGTAATATACTGATACCTTCAAACAGATCAATGTACATGCAATAACAGTAGCGTTATTACTATATCTACATCAGATATGTAATATACATTTAATAACAATATCATTATTACTATATCTACATCAGATGTAATTTATATACTGATTTAATCCCACAGATCAATGTACATATAATAACAGTTTCGTTATTACTATATCTACATTAGCTATAATGTAATATACTGATACCTTCCCACAGACCAATGTACATTCAATAACAATATCATTATTACTATATCTACATTAGATATAGTGTAATATAATGATCCCTTCCCACCGATCAATGTACATATAATGGCAGTATCGTTATTACTATATCTACATTAGATATGTAATACATGTTTAATAACAATATTATTATTACTACATCTACATCAGATGTAATGTAATATACTGATGTAATCCCACAGACCAACGTGCATTTAATAACAATATCATTATTACTATATCTACATTAGATATGTAATAAACACTTAATAACAGTATCATTATTACTATATCTACATTAGATCTACTGGAATATACTGATTCCTTCCCACAGATCAATGTACATTGAATAACAGTATCATTTATACTATATCTACATTGGATATAATGTATTATACTGATGCCTTGCCACCGATTAATGTAATTTTGGTAACAATATCATTATTACGATATTTACATTGGACGTAATGTAATATACTGAACCCTTCCCACAGATCAATGTACATATGATAACAGTTTCGTTATTACTATATCTACATTAGATAGGTAATGTACATTTAATAACAGTATCATTATTACTATATCTACATCAGATGAAATTTAATATACTGATTTAATCCCACAGACCAATGTACATTTAATAACAATACCATTATTAATATATCTACATCAGATGTAATTTAATACACTGATTTAATCCCACAGATCAATGTACATATAATAACAGTTTCGTTATTACTATATCTACATTAGCTATAATGTAATATACTGATACCTTCCCACAGACCAATGTACATACAATAACAGTAGCGTTATTACTATATCTACATTCGATATGTAATATACATTTAATAACAATATCATTATTACTATATCTACATCAGATGAAATGTAATATACTGATTTATTCCCACAGACCAATGTACATTTAATAACAATATCATACTGTATCTACATTAGATACAATGTAATATACTGATACCTTCAAACAGATCAATGTACATGCAATAACAGTAGCGTTATTACTATATCTACATTAGATATGTAATATACATTTAATAACAATATCATTATTACTACATCTACATCAGATGAAATGTAATATACTGGTTTAATCCCACAGACCAATGTACATTTAATAACAATATCATTATTACTATATCTACATCAGATGTAATGTAATATAATCATCCCTTCCCTCCGATCAACGTACATGTAATGGCAGTATCATTATTACTATATCTACATTTGATATGTAATGTACATTTAATAACAATATCATTATTAATATATCTACATCAGGTGTAATGTAATATACTGATTTATTCCCACAGACCAATGTACATTTAATAACAATATCATACTATATCTACATTAAATACAATGTAATATACTGATACCTTCCCACGGATCAATGTACATACAATAACAGTATCGTTATTACTATATCTACATTAGATATATAATATACATTTAATAACAATATCATTATTACTGTATCTGCATCAGATGTAATTTAATATATTGATTTAATCCCACAGATCAATGTACATACAAAAACAGTATCGTTATTACTATATCTACATTAGATATGCAATATACATTTAATAACAATATCATTATTACTTTATCTACATCAGATGAAATGTAATATACTGATTTGATCCCACAGACCAATGTACATTTAATAACAATACCATCATTACTATATCTACATCAGATGTAATTTAATATAATGATTTAATCCCGCAGATCAATGTACATATAATAACAGTATCGTTATTACTATATCTACATTAGATATAATGTAATATACTGATACCTTCCCACATATCTAATGTAGATATAGTAATAACGATACTGTTATTGTATGTACATTGATCTGTGGGAAGGTATCAGTATATTATAGTATATCTATTGTAGATATAGTAATAACGAAACTGTTCTTATATGTACATTGATCTGTGGGAAGGTATCAGTATATTACATTATATCTAATGTAGATATAGTAATAACGATACTGTTCTTATATGTACACTGATCTGTGGGATTAAATCATTATATTAAATTACAGATGATGTAGATATAGGAATAATGGTATTGTTATTAAATGTACATTGGTCTGTGGGATTAAATCAGTATATTACATTTCATCTCATGTAGATATAGTAATAATGATATTGTTATTAAATGTATATTACATATCTAATGTAGATATGGTAATAACGATACTGTTATTGTGTGTACATTGATCTTTGGGAAGGTATCAGTATATTACAGTATATCTGTTGTAGATATAGTAATAACGAAACTCTTATTATATGTACATTGATCTGTGGGAAGGTATCAGTATATTACATTATATCTAATGTAGATATAGTAATAACGATACTGTTATTATATGTACATTGATCTGCGGGATTAAATCATTATATTAAATTACATCTGATGTAGATATAGTAATAATGGAATTGTTATTAAATGTACATTGGTCTGTGGGATTAAATCAGTATATTACATTTCATCTGATGTAGATATAGTAATAATGATATTGTTATTAAATGTATATTACATATCTAATGTAGATATAGTAATAACGATACTGTTATTGTATGTACATTGATTTGTGGAAAGGTATCAGTATATTACATTATATCTACTGTAGATATAGTAATAACGAAACTGTTATTATATGTACATTGATCTGTGGGAAGGGATCAGTATATTACATTGTATGTAATGTAGATATAGTAATAACGATACTGTTACTATATGTATATTGATCTGTGGGAAGGTATCAGTATATTACATTATATCTATTGTAGATATAGTAACAACGAAACTGTTATTATATGTACATTGATCTGTGGGAAGGTATCAGTATATTACATTACATCTGATCTAGATATAGTAATAATGATATTGTTATTAAATATATATTACATATCAAATGGAAATATAGTAATAACGATACTGCCATTATATGTACATTGATCGGTGGGAAGGTATCAGTATATTACAGTATATCTATTGTAGATATAGTAACAACGAAACTGTTATTAAATGTACATTGGTCTGTGGGAAGGTATCAGTATATTACTTTATATCTAATGTAGATATAGTAATAACGAAACTGTTATTATATGTACATTGATCTGTGGGATTAAATCAGTATATTACATAACATGTGATGTAGATATAGTAATAATGATATTGTTATTAAATGTATATTACATATCTAATGTAGATATAGTAATAACGATACTGTTATTATATGTACATCGATCTGTGGGAAGGTATCAGTATATTACATTATATCTAATGTAGACATAGTAATAACGAAACTGTTATTATATGTACATTGATCTGTGGGATTAAATCAGTATATTAAATTTCATCTGATGTAGATATGGTAATAATGATATTGTTATTAAATATACATTGTTCTGTGGGATTAAATCAGTGTATTAAATTACATCTGATGTAGATATAGTAATAATGGTATTGTTATTAAATGTACATTGATCTGTGGGATTAAATCAGTATATTACATTACATCTGATGTAGATATAGTAATAATGATATTGTTATTAAATGTATATTACGTATCTAATGTAGATATAGTAATAACGATACTGCCATTATGTGTACATTGATCGGTGGGAAGTGATCAGTATATTACATTATATCTAATGTAGATATAGTAATAATGATGTTGTTATTAAATGTACACTGGTCTGTGGGATTAAATCAGTATATTACATTACATCTGATGCAGATATAGTAATAATGATATTGTTATTAAATGTATATTACATATCTAATGTAGATATAGTAATAACGATACTGTTATTATACGTACATCGATCTGTGGGAAGGTATCAGTATATTACATTATATCTAATGTAGATATAGTAATAACGAAACTGTTATTATATGTACATTGATCTGTGGGATTAAATCAGTATATTAAATTACATTTGATGTAGATATAGTAATAATGATATTGTTATTAAATGTATATTACATATCTAATGTAGATATAGTAATAACGAAACTGCTATTGTATGTACATTGATCTGTGGGAATAAATCAGTATATTACATTACATCTGATGTAGATATAGTAATAATGATATTGTTATTCAATGTACATTGGTCTGTGGGATTAAATCAGTATATTAAATTTCATCTGATGTAGATATAGTAATAATAATATTGTTATTAAATGTATATTACATATCTAATGTAGATATAGTAATAACGATACTGTTATTATATGTACATCGATCTGTGGGAAGGTATCAGTATATTACATTATATCTAATGTAGATATAGTGATAACGATACTGTTATTATATGTACATTAATCTGTGGGATTAAATCAGTATATTAAATTACATCTGATGTAGATATAGTAATAATGATATTGTTATTAAATGTATATTACATATCTAATGTAGATATAGTAATAACGAAACTGTTATTATATCTAAATTGATCTGTGGGATTAAATCAGTATATTAAATTGCATCTGATGTAGATATAGTAATAATGGTATTGTTATTAAATGTACATTGGTCTGTGGGATTAAATCAGTATATTAAATTTCATCTGATGTAGATATAGTAATAATGATATTGTTATTAAATGTATATTACATATCTAATGTAGATATAGTAATAACGATACTGTTATTGTATGTACATTGATCTGTGGGAATAAATCAGTATATTACATTACATCTGATGTAGATATAGTAATAATGATATTGTTATTCAATGTACATTGGTCTGTGGGATTAAATCAGTATATTAAATTTCATCTGATGTAGATATAGTAATAATGATATTGTTATTAAATATACATTGTTCTGTGGGATTAAATCAGTGTATTAAATTACATCTGATGTAGATATAGTAATAATGGTATTGTTATTAAATGTACATTGATCTGTGGGATTAAATCAGTATATTACATTACATCTGATGTAGATATAGTAATAATGATATTGTTATTAAATGTATATTACATATCTAACGTAGATATAGTAATAACGATACTGCCATTATGTGTACATTGATCGGTGGGAAGTAATCATTATATTACATTATATCTAATGTAGATATAGTAATAATGATATTGTAATTAAATGTACATTGGTCTGTGGGATTAAGTCAGTATATTACATAACATCTGATGTAGATATAGTAATAATGATATTGTTATTAAATGTATATTACATATCTAATGTAGATATAGTAATAACGAAACTGTTATTATATGTACATTGATCTGTGGGATTAAATCAGTATATTACATTATATCTAATGTAGATATAGTAATAATGATATTGTTATTAAATGTACATTGGTCTGTGGGATTAAATCAGTATATTACATTACATCTGATCTAGATATAGTAATAATGATATTGTTATTAAATGTATATTACATATCTAACGTAGATATAGTAATAACGATACTGCCATTATGTGTACATTGATCGGTGGGAAGTAATCATTATATTACATTATATCTAATGTAGATATAGTAATAATGATATTGTAATTAAATGTACATTGGTCTGTGGGATTAAATCAGTATATTAAATTTCATCTGATGTAGATATAGTAATAATGATATTGTTATTAAATGTATATTACATATCTAATGCAGATATAGTAATAACGATACTGCCATTATATGTACATTGATCGGTGGGAAGGGATCAATATATTACATTATATCTAATGTACATATAGTAATAATGATATTGTTATTAAATGTATATTATATATCTAATGTAGATATAGTAATAACAATACTGTTATTATATGTACATTGATCTGTGGGAAGGTATCAGTATATTACATTATATCCATTGTAGATATAGTAACAACGAAACTCTTATTATATGTACATTGATCGGTGGGAAGGGATCAGTATATTACATTATATCCAATGTAGATATAGTATAAATGATACTGTTATTCAATCTACATTGATCTGTGGGAAGGAATCAGTGAATTGCAGTAGGTCTGATGTAGATAAAGTAATAACGATACTGTCATTAAGTGCATATTACGTATCTAATGTAGATATAGTATTGACGATAATGTTACAATCTGTGCATTGATCTGTGGGAAGTGATCAGTATATTACATTATATCTAATGTAGATATAGTAATAATGATATTGTTATTAAATGTATATTACGTATCTAATGTAGATATAGTAATAACGATACTGCCATTATCTGTGCATTGATCGGTGGGAAGTGATCAGTATATTACATTATATCTAATGTAGATATAGTAATAATGATGTTGTTATTAAATGTACACTGGTCTGTGGGATTAAATCAGTATATTACATTACATCTGATGCAGATATAGTAATAATGATATTGTTATTAAATGTATATTACATATCTAATGTAGATATAGTAATAACGATACTGTTATTATACGTACATCGATCTGTGGGAAGGTATCAGTATATTACATTATATCTAATGTAGATATAGTAATAACGAAACTGTTATTATATGTACATTGATCTGTGGGATTAAATCAGTATATTAAATTACATTTGATGTAGATATAGTAATAATGATACTGTTATTAAATGTATATTACATATCTAATGTAGATATAGTAATAACGAAACTGCTATTGTATGTACATTGATCTGTGGGAATAAATCAGTATATTACATTACACCTGATGTAGATATAGTAATAATGATATTGTTATTCAATGTACATTGGTCTGTGGGATTAAATCAGTATATTAAATTTCATCTGATGTAGATATAGTAATAATAATATTGTTATTAAATGTATATTACATATCTAATGTAGATATAGTAATAACGATACTGTGATTATATGTACATCGATCTGTGCGAAGGTATCAGTATATTACATTATATCTAATGTAGATATAGTAATAACGATACTGTTATTATATGTACATTAATCTGTGGGATTAAATCAGTATATTAAATTACATCTGATGTAGATATAGTAATAATGATATTGTTATTAAATGTATATTACATATCTAATATAGATATAGTAATAACGAAACTGTTATTATATGTAAATTGATCTGTGGGATTAAATCAGTATATTAAATTGCATCTGATGTAGATATAGTAATAATGGTATTGTTATTAAATGTACATTGGTCTGTGGGATTAAATCAGTATATTAAATTTCATCTGATGTAGATATAGTAATAATGATATTGTTATTAAATGTATATTACATATCTAATGTAGATATAGTAATAACGATACTGTTATTGTATGTACATTGATCTGTGGGAATAAATCAGTATATTACATTACATCTGATGTAGATATAGTAATAATGATATTGTTATTCAATGTACATTGGTCTGTGGGAATAAATTAGTATATTAAATTTCATCTGATGTAGATATAGTGATAATGATATTGTTATTAAATATACATTGTTCTGTGGGATTAAATCAGTGTATTAAATTACATCTGATGTAGATATAGTAATAATGGTATTGTTATTAAATGTACATTGATCTGTGGGATTAAATCAGTATATTACATTACATCTGATGTAGATATAGTAATAATGATATTGTTATTAAATGTATATTACATATCTAACGTAGATATAGTAATAACGATACTGCCATTATGTGTACATTGATCGGTGGGAAGTAATCATTATATTACATTATATCTAATGTAGATATAGTAATAATGATATTGTAATTAAATGTACATTGGTCTGTGGGATTAAATCAGTATATTACATAACATCTGATGTAGATATAGTAATAATGATATTGTTATTAAATGTATATTACATATCTAATGTAGATATAGTAATAACGAAACTGTTATTATATGTACATTGATCTGTGGGATTAAATCAGTATATTACATTATATCTAATGTAGATATAGTAATAATGATATTGTAATTAAATGTACATTGGTCTGTGGGATTAAATCAGTATATTACATTACATCTGATGTAGATATAGTAATAATGATATTGTTATTAAATGTATATTACATATCTAACGTAGATATAGTAATAACGATACTGCCATTATGTGTACATTGATCGGTGGGAAGTAATCATTATATTACATTATATCTAATGTAGATATAGTAATAATGATATTGTAATTAAATGTACATTGGTCTGTGGGATTAAATCAGTATATTACATTACATCTGATGTAGATATAGTAATAATGATATTGTTATTAAATGTATATTACATATCTAATGCAGATATAGTAATAACGATACTGCCATTATATGTACATTGATCGGTGGGAAGGGATCATTATATTACATTATATCTAATGTAGATATAGTAATAATGATATTGTTATTAAATGTAGATTGGTCTGTGGGATTAAATCCGTATATTAAATTTCAGCTGATGTAGATATAGTAATAATGATATTGTTATTAAATGTATATTACATATCCAATGTAGATATAGTAATAACGAAACTGTTATTGTATGTACATTGATCTGTGGGAATAAATCAGTATATTACATTACATCTGATGTAGATATAGTAATAATGATATTGTTATTAAATGTATATTACATATCTAATGTAGATATAGTAATAACGAAACTGCCATTATATGTACATTGATCTGTGGGAAGGTATCACTATATTACATTATATCTAATGTAGATATAGTAATAACGAAACTGTTATTATATGTACATTGATCTGTGGGAGGTGATCAGTATATTACATTATATCTACAGAAGATATGGTAATAATGATATTGTTATTAAATGTACATTGGTCTGTGGGAATAAATCAGTATATTACATTTCATCTGATGTAGATATAGTAATAATGATATTGTTATTAAATGTACATTGGTCTGTGGGATTAAATCTATATATTAAATTTCATCTGATGTAGATATAGTAATAATGGTATTGTTATTAAACGTACATTGGTCTGTGTGATTAAATCAGTATATCAAATTTCATCTGATGCAGATATAGTAATAATGATATAGTTATTAAATGAATATTACATATCCAATGTAGATATAGTATAAATGATACTGTTAGTCAATGTACATTGATCTGTGGGAAGGAATCAGTATATTGCAGTGGATCTGATGTAGATATAGTAATAGTGATATTGTTATTAAATGTATATTACATGTCTAATGTAGATATGGTAATAACGATACTGCCATTATATGTACATTGATGGTTGGGAAGCTATAATTATATTACATTTTATCTAATGTAGATATAGCAATAATGATATTGTTATTAAATGTACATTGGTCTGTGGGATTAAATCAGTATATTAAATTTCTTCTGATGTAGATATAGTAATAATGATATTGTTATTAAATGTATATTACATATCTAATGTAGATATAGTAATAACGATACTCTTATTATATGTACATTGATCTGTGGGAAGGTAACAGTATATTACATTATATCTTATGTAGATATAGTAATAACGAAACTGTTATTATATGTACATTAATCTGTGGGATTAAATCAGTATATTAAATTACATCTGATGTAGATATAGTAATAATGGTATTGTTATTAAATGTACATTGGTCTGTGGGAATAAATCAGTATATTAAATTTCGTCTGATGTAGATATAGTAATAGTGATATTGTTATTAAATGTATATTACATATCTAATGTAGATATAGTAATAACGATACTGCCGTTATATGTACATTGATCGGTGGGAAGGGATCACTTTATTACATTATATCTAATGTAGATATAGTAATAATGATATTGTTATTAAATGTATATTACATATCTAATGTAGATATAGTAATAACGAAACTGCCATTATATGTACATTGATCTCTGGGATTAAATCAGTATATTAAATTACATCTGATGTAGACATAGTAATAATGGTATTGTTATTAAATGTACATTGGTCTGTGGGATTAAATCGGAATATTACATTTCATCTGATGTAGATATAGTAATAATGATATTGTTATTAAATGTATATTACATATCTAATGTAGATATAGTAATGACGATAATGTTACAATCTGTGCATTGATCTGTGGGAAGTGATCAGTATATTACATTATATCTAAAGAAGATATAATGATAATGATATTGTTATTAAGTGTACATTGGTCTGTGTGATTAAATCAGTATATTACATTACATCTGATGTAGATATATTAATAATGATATTGTTATTAAATGTATATTACATATCAAATGTAGGTATGGTAATAACGATACTGCCATTATATGTACATTGATCGGTGGGAAGGGATCATTATATTACATTATATCTAATGTAGATATAGTAATAATGATATTGTTAATAAATGTATATTACATATCTAATGTAGATATAGTAATAACGATACTGTTATTACATGTACATTGATCTGTGGGAAGGTATCACTATATTACATTATATCTAATGTAGATATAGTAATAACGAAACTGTTATTATATGTACATTGATCTGTGGGAAGGTATCAGTATATTACATTATATCTAATGTAGATATAGTAATAACGAAACTGTTATTATATGTACATTGATCTGTTGGAAGGTATCAGTATATTACATTATATCTATTGTAGATATAGTAATAACGAAACTGTTATTATATGTACATTGATCTGCGGGAAGGTATCAGTATATTACATTATATCTAATGTAGATATAGTAATAACGAAACTGTTATTATATGTACATTGATCGGTGGGAATGGATCAGTATATTACATTGTATCTAATGTAGATATAGTAATAATGATATTGTTACCAAAATTACATTGATCTGTGGGAAGGGATCAGTATATTTCATTATAACCAATGTAGATATAGTATAAATGATACTGTTATTCAATGTACATTGATCTGTGGGAACGAATCAGTATATTACATTATATCTAATGTAGATATAGTATAAATGATACTGTTATTCAATGTACATTGATCTGTGGGAAGGAATCAGTATATTGCAGTAGATCTAATGTAGGTATAGTAATAACGATCCTGTTATTAAGTGTTTATTACATATCTAATGTAGATATAGTAATAACGAAACTGTTATTATATGTACATTCATCTGTGGGATTAAACCAGTATATTAAATTACATCTGATGTAGATATAGTAATAATGGTATTGTTATTAAATGTACATTGGTCTGTGGGATTAAATCAGTATATTACATTTCATCTGATCTAGATATAGTAATAATGATATTGTTATTAAATGTATATTACATATCTAATACAGATATAGTAATAACGATACTGTTATTATATGTACATTGGTCTGTGGGAAGGGATCAGTATATTACATTATATCTAATGTAGATATAGTAATAATGATATTGTTACCAAAATTACATTGATCTGTGGGAAGGGATCAGTATATTACAATATATCCAATGTTGATATAGTATAAATGATACTGTTATTCAATGTACATTGATCTGTGGGAAGGAATCAGTATATTGCAGTAAATCTAAAGTAGATATAGCAATAACGATACTGTTATTAAGTGTTTATTACATATCTAATGTAGATATTGTAATAACGATAATGTTACAATCTGTGCATTGATCTGTGGGAAGTGATCAGTCTATTACATTATATCTAAAGAAGATATAGTAATAATGATAATGTTATTAAATGTACATTGATCTGTGGGATTAAATCAGTATATTAAACTTCATCTGATGTAGATATAGTAGTAATGATATTGTTATTAAATGTATATTACATATCTAATGTAGATATAGTAATAACGATACTGTTTTTATATGTACATTGATCTGTGGGAAGGGATCAGTATATTACATTATATCTATTGTTGATATAGTAACAACGAAACTGTTATTATATGTACATTGATCTGTGGGAAGGTATTAGTATATTACATTGTATCCAACGTAGATATAGTAATAATGATGTTGTTACCAAAATTACATTGATCTGTGGGAAGGCATCAGTATATTACATTATATCCAATGTAGATATAGTATAAATGATACAGCTACTCAATGTACATTGATCTGTGGGAAGGGATCAGTATATTGCAGGAGATCTGATGCAGATATAGTAGTGTTACGTCTGAAAATTTTACAAATTTGTCCGCCTCACGTTTCCTTATCAAGCCTTCGGGTTATAGGAGTCTCCTCATGTAAGGGACGTGGGGAGGGCGAATTACTACTTCATCTCTTTCAATTTTCTCCTCGACTCTGTGTTTTCCCATCAAGCCTTCGGGTTATAAGAGACTTCTTCATGTGGGAAAGGCACAGGGAAGAGTTTGAGTGTATAATTATTCTATTTTGTCTTTTCTATCCTTTATTCTCTTTATATTTCTCAATTCTTTTCCCTAATTATTACCCCTCCTCGAAACTATCGTCGTGCTCAACTGCGTAGTAACAGATTTCGAACTATACAAAAACTCGAGTTCGACAGAGGAGAGGTATCATAAACAGCGTTCGCTGCGCGGTTAGCCAGTGCTTCGCATTATAGGGGTCTCCTCAGGTTAACTGCGCAAAAGCGTAAAGATCAATTTATCATTCGAATTTCAACCGAATCTCTCCTCTTTTCCACGCGTGGGCGCCAGTCGGCCCCTAATTCGATCGTATGCGTGAGATGAGTGCTGGAATGAAAGCGCGGATTAATCTATCTATTTGAATATTTGGTTGATGAAATGAACGAGGAATGAGAACCCTCGCAGTCAAGCGTTAGCAAGCGTTCGACGACTGTTTAGGGGCGAAGGGTCGAACGGGGCAATAAAAGTCTTTGTATCGAATTCCGAGAATTTGCCTGAAACCAAGACCCAACGGTAATTTTCAAATAGCAAGAACGTTCTAGAACTAGCTACGCTGCTAATGAAATAACTTATATTCGATTTAATAATCAAGGAATATGTTAGCTAATCGAGAATTTCATCCAAACATCGAATGTTTTACAACATGCGCGCCGGCGAAACTCACGTTGCGATTCATGAACAAACAATTACCGATAATGTTAATTAATTACGCCGACTGCTAGTCTAAATCGTGCGATTGCCAATCGATCGAATTATTAATACATAATGGTATGATGGATATGAATTTTATTCATAGTTATTCGCTTCATTGTTGAATGGTTCTGGTTTAAACATTAATTCAGATTTAAATAATTGCTGATATTCGTCATATCTGATTATCGAAAGCGAGAAATGGAATATTCCAGAAAAATCTACGGCGTAGGAACACCGAAAAGCCGTTAGACAGAGATGAAACACCAAGAGAGAAAGAACATAGTCTAGAGGAATTTAGCTAGCACGCGTCTTCGACCAATAGCGACGCGCGCGACGCTGTCGTCACGCGCTATGATTTGTCGGAATGTCCCCACGCAGGACATCATCCTCGCGACGGGCCCTTCCGGCCAGGATCGCGATCGATTCCGATCACTCTTCGTCGAACAATCGAGTAAGTCGTGACGGGAGCCCGTGCGTCTAGAGATAGAGTTGCCGATTTGTACTTTGTGTAAATTAGCTGCGCGGCAAGTCCTACCCGTTAGGCAGAGTGTCGTGAGGGTGAATTTCGCGAATACGCGGCAAAGACTCAGAGACGCGCACGTTAAGCTTTCATACTATTAAACCTCTATCTTTTTCTCTTTATTTTAATCCGTTTGATCGCGTAATATCGAATTAAACTCATTCGCGTTAATTATTCTATTTTTCAAAGTCGTAATCGTCTTGTGTTCGTCTTAATTAAATTTTGATACGCAATAAAGGGCAATCGGGCGCGCGACAAGTGTTAGTGCGACAACCTCCTCATCTCTCTCTTGGTGTTCCAGATTTAACAACGATTATTCAGCGACCTCATAGCGATATTTCAAGCGATTTTCATACATTATATTCTACATCTTCACGGTAAGCCTGTCAATTACTAATTCGTCGAGCACGGCATTATCATTGATTTTCAACAAGGCAAAACGGGCGATCTATTAAGCCTTCGGGTTATAAGAATGTCTTCATTTTAGATCGTCTCGTTTCCCATACACAGGTACCGATAAAAATTTAGATTGTCGAGATAGTCGTTTGATAGTAAAAAAAAAAAAAAAATATAAATTTTATACAAGTTACAATTTATAAAAAAAAAAAAAACGATCTCAATTCGAATCAAAGGCTGTTTATATATATATACTACACGATTTTCCGGTCAAACAATAGTCATTATTATACAATAGGTTAAGCATCTTTACCCTTGTAAACCAGTATTGTTTTAAATTGAATTCATCTAATAGTAATTATCAGTATTATCAGAAATTCAATAGTCACTTTCAGTTTGTATTAGATTCAATAGTTTTTGAATTATATTATTTTCTTGCACACTAAACAGTATTAACATTTCTTTTCAATTACCATTCTCATATCATTTTACGCTTCAAATCCACGCACGCCAACACAACGTTTCAAGGAGGGACCCGTACGGGACCTAGAACACTGACGAACCCAACGGAAATAAATTCTATCTAAAAATTTCCGTCTTTTAAAATTGTTCTGATCGTAGAGGACGTTAACGCGTCATACGCGGTCAGAACTGGTGGCAGCGAGACCTTTCTCATCGCAAAGATTAATTAAATCAAGAAAATTAACAATCGATTATTTCCATTTTCTTCCCTCTTTAATCAATTTTACGTTGCGCGCTCGCCTCGCGTCGCGCAACGTAACACTGTTATTAAGTGTTTATTACGTATCTAATGTAGATATAGTAATGACGATATTGTTTCAATCTTGCATTGATCTGTGGGAGGTGATCAGTATATTACATTATATCTAATGTAGATATAGTAATAGTGATATTGTTACCAAAATTACATTGATCTGTGGGAAGGATTCAGAATATTACATTATATCTAATGTAGATATAGTAATAACGAAACTGTTATTATATGTACATTGATCTGTGGGATTAAATCAGTATATTAAATTACATCTGATGTAGATATAGTGATAATGGTATTGTTAATAAATGTGTATTACATTATCTCTAATGTAGATATAGTAATAATAATATTGTTACCAAAATTACATTGATCTGTGGGAAGGGATCAGTATATTACATTATATTCAATGTAGATATAGTATGAATGATACTGGTATTCAATGTACATTGGTCTGTGGGAATATATCAGTATATTACATTTCATCTGATGTAGCTATAGTAATAATGATACTGTTGTTAAATGTATATTACATATCTAATTGTAGATATAGTAATAACGATACTGTTATTAAATGTACATTGATCTGTGGGAAGGGATCAGTATATTACATTATATATAATGTAGATATAGTAATAATGATATTGTTATTAAATGTATATTACATATCAAATGTAGATATAGTAATAATGATACTGCCATTATATGTACGTTGATCGGTGGGAAGGGATCATTATATTACATTATATCTAATGTAGATATAGTAATAACGATATTGTTATTAAATGTTCATTGATCTGTGGGATTAAATCAGTATATTAAGTTGAATCTGATGTAGACATAGTAATAATGGTATTGTTATTAAGTGTACATTGGTCTGTGGGATTAAATCAGTATATTAAATTACATCTGATGTAGATATAGTAATAACGAAACTGTTATTATATGTACATTGATCTGTGGGTAGAGATCATTATATTACATTATATCTAATGTAGATATAGTAATAATGATATTGTTAATAAATGTATATTACATATCTAATGTAGATATAGTAATAACGATACTGTTATTACATATACATTGATCTGTGGGAAGGTATCACTATATTACATTATATCTAATGTAGATATAGTATTAACGAAAATGTTATTATATGTACATTGATCTGTGGGATTAAATCAGTATATTAAATTACATCTGATGTGGATATAGTAATAATGGTATTGTTATTAAATGTACATTGGTCTGTGGGATTAAATCAGTATATTACATTTCATCTGATGTAGATATAGTTTTTTTTTTTTTTTTTTGTTTTGTTGAAGGGAAACTGCGGAAAAATCTTCCGGTGTTCAAGATCCCCAGGGCGGACCACGTGCCTCGGGGTATGTGGGATTCCTACCCACTAAAAAACCGCAAACCCTTTATGCGACTTTAGTCCCCCCCGGAACTGTTTATCACATTACTTCGGGGTGGAGTCGCCTGTTGCGCGTGTTTCCGCGCGCTGCTCTTCGAATGCCCTCACAACAGAAGGTGGCCCGTGAGGAGCTACTTCAACTTGTCGGTTTCATTCCCTAGACTGTATTTAGGGGATTCCACCGACTCTCCTCCTTCTTCTTCTGCTGGAGTAACCGTCGCACATAATTGGCGACGGCGCTCCAGGTCTGCAATGTCTGCAGCATCACCCCCACGATGTTGTCGGGGGTGATGGGGCCAACCTCCTGTTGGAGCGCATTTCTCTCGGCCGCCCAGCGTCCGCATCGGAAGAGGGTGTGCTCGGCACTGTCCCCTGCATCCTGGCAGCCATAACCGCACACTGGCGAGGTGGCCTTACCCATCCTGAACAGGTACGCACGGAAGTACCCGTGCCCGCTCAGGAATTGGGTAAGGTAGTAGTCCACCTCGCCGTGTTTCCTATTGAGCCAGGGGGCGAGGCTTGGAATTAGTCTAGCCGTCCAGCGCCCCCTTGCCTCTTCCATCCAACGCTGCTGCCAGCGATGCAGGGTGGCCTCTCGAGCCACCCTCTTCGCATCAACCGTGTCCTGGCCGCTCCTCTTCGCCTCATAGACCTGCTTGCGCTCGTGGGCAAGCAGGTCTATGGGCAGCATTCCAGCTATCACCAACACAGCTGGCTCCGCGACAGTTCTGTAGGAACTAGCCACCCGGAGCGCGCACCTCCTTTGAACCGCCGCTAGTCTGCGGCGGTACTTTTCGAAGCGGAGGGCTCCAGCCCAGATCTCCGCGCCGTACAGGAGTACGGATTCTACGGAGGTAATGAGCAGCCTCCGCTTCGCCGGCCTTGGGCCTCCGATGTTCGCCATGAGGCGGGCGAGGGACGAGGCGGTTGCTGCCGCCCTGTCGGCCGCCTGCCGTATCTGTGCCCAGAAGGTCCGCTTGCTGTCAAGCAGGACCCCCAGGTAACTAACGGCGGCCTTGGCGATGATGGTGTGGATCCCCACTTTAAAAGGTATCTCTGTGGGGATCCTTCGCCTTGACAGGACGACAAGCTCGGTCTTCTCCGTAGCTAAACGAAGACCCGCGTCATTCATCCACCTCTCGATCCGCCTCATGACCTGATTAAGGCCAAACTGCGCGCACTCCGTGTCGCGGGCGACAATAACTACCGCTATGTCGTCCGCGTAGCCCACCAGGAACGCCTCGCTGGGGAACTCGATCCGTAGGATGGCGTCGTAGAACGCGTTCCAGAGCTCCGGTCCTAAGATGGACCCCAGGGCCACTCCTGCAGAGACTTTTCTCCTCCGTCTCCCCTCGACTGTGTCGTAGACCAAGACACGGTCAGAGAAGTAATCCTCCATAATACGAAGGAGATAGTCTGGCACCTGGAAGGTGTTCTTCAGGGCCGCGAGTATCCCCGCCCAACTCACTGAGTTGAAGGCGTTCCTGACGTCGAGCGTGGCTACGAGGACGACACGCCAGCTGTGCCGGTTGCCGGATTCCGCCTTATCGGCGGCATCCAGGACCACCCGTACGGCGTCGACTGTGGACCTTCTGCGTCTAAAGCCGTATTGCCGATCCGATAGATCAATGTACTTTTGGTAACAATATCATTATTACTATATCTACATTAGATATAATGTAATATAATGATCCCTTCCCACCGATCCATGTACATATAATGGCAGAATCGTTATTACTATATCTACGTTAGATATGTAATATACATTTAATAAGAATACCATTATTACTATATCTACATCAGATGTAATTTAATATACTGATTTAATCCCACAGACCAATGTACACTTAGTAACAATATCATTATTACTATATCTACATCAGATGTAATGCAATATACTCATTTATTCCCACAGACCAATGTACATTTAATAACAATATCACTATTACTATATGTTCATTAGATATAATGTAATATACTGATCATTTCCCACAGATCAATGCACAGATTGTATCATTATCGTCATTACTATATCTACATTAGATACGTAATAAACACTTAATAACAGTATCGTTATTACTGTATCTACATTAGATGTACTGCATTATACTGATTCCTTCCCACAGATCAATGTACATTGAATACCAGTATGATTTATACTATATCGACATTGGATATAATGTAATATACTGATCTCTTCCCACAGATCAATGTAATTTTGGTAACAATATGATTATTACTATATCCACAATAGATATAATGTAATATACTGATACCTTCCCACAGGTCAATGCACATATAATAACAGTGTCGTTATTACTATATCTACAATAGATATAATGTAATATACTGATACCTTCCCACAGATCAATGTACATTTAATGACAATACCATTATTACTATATCTACATTGGATATAATGTATTATACTGATACCTTCCCACAGATCAAAGTACTTATAATAACAGTATCGTTATTACTATATCTACATTAGATATGTAATATACATTTAATAACAATATCATTATTACTATATCTACATCAGATCAAATTTAATATACTGATTTAATCCCACAGACCAATGTACATTGAATAACAATATCATTATTACTATATCTACATCAGGTGTAATGTAATATACTGATTTAATCCCTCAGACCAATGTACATTTAATAACAATACCATTATTACTATATCTACATCAGATGTAATGTAATATACTGATTTATTCCCACAGACCAATGTACATTTAATAACAATATCACTAATACTATATGTTCATTAGATATAATGTACTATACTGATCACTTCCCACAGATCAATGCACAGATTGTAACATTATCGTCATTACTATATCTACAATAGATACGTTATAAACACCTAATGACAGTATCGTTATTACTATATCTACATTAGATCTACTGCAATATACTGATACCTTCCCACAGATCAATGTACATATAATAAAAGTTTCGTTATTACTATATCTACAATAGATATAATGTAATATACTGATACCTTCCCACAGATCAGTGTACATATAATAACAGTACCGTTATTACTATATCTACATTAGATATGTATTATACATTTAATAACAATATCATTATTACTATATCTACATCGGATGAAATTTAATATACTGATTTAATTCCACAGACCAATGTACAATTAATGACAATACCATTATTACTATATTTACATTGGATATAATGTAATATACTGATCCCTTCCCACAGATCGATGTACATATAATAACAGTATCGTTATTACTATATCTACATTAGATATGTAATATACATTTTATAACAGTATCCTTATTACTATATCTACATCAGATGAAATTTAATATACTGATTTAGTCCCACAGTCCAATGTACACTTAATAACAATATCATTATTACTATATCTACATTAGATATGTAATATACATTTAATAACAATATCCTTATTACTATATCTACATCAGATGAAATTTAATATACTGATTTAATCCCACTGACCAATGTACGTTGAATAACAATACCATTATTACTATATCTACATCAGATGTAATTTAATATACTGATTTATTCCCACAGACCAATGTACATTTAATAACAAATCACTAATACCGTATGTTCATTAGATATAATGTAATATACTGATCACTTCCCACAGATCAATGGACAGATTGTAACATTATCGTCATTACTATATCTACAATAGATACGTAATAAACACTTAATGACAGTATCGTTATTACTATATCTACATTAGATCTACTGCAATATACTGATTCCTTCACACAGATCAATGTACATTGAATAACAGTATCATTTATACTATATCTACATTGGATATAATGTAATATACTGATCCCTTCCCACAGATCAATGTACATTGAATAACAGTATCATTTATACTATATCTACATTGGATATAATGTAATATACTGATCACTTCCCACAGATCAATGTAATTTTGGTAACAATATCATTATTACTATATCTACAATAGATATAATGTAATATACTGATCCCTTCCCACAGATCAATGTACATATAATAACAGTTGCGTATTTACTATATCTACAATAGATATAATGTAACATACTGATACCTTCCCACAGATCAATATACATATAATAACAGCATCGTTATTACCATATCTACATTAGATATGTAACATACATTTAATAACAATATCATTGTTACTATATCTACAACAGACGAAATTTAATATACTGATTTAATCCCACAGACCAATGTACATTTAATAACAATACCATTATTACTATATCTACAATAGATATAATGTAATATACTGATTTAATGCCACAGACCAATGTACATTTAATAACAATATCATTATTACTATATCTACATCAGTTGTAATGTAATATACTGATTTATTCCCACAGACCAATGTACATTTAATAACAATATCATTATTACTATATCTACATTCGATACAATGTAATATACTGATACCTTCCCACAGATCAATGTACAAATAATAACAGTATCGTTATTACTATATCTACATTAGATATAATGTAATATACTGATACCTTCCCACAGATCAATTTACATATAATAACAGTATCGTTATTACTATATCTACATTAGATATGTAATATACATTTAATAACAATATCATTATTACTATATCTGCATCAGATGAAATTTAATATACTGATTTAATCCCACAGACCAATGTACATTTAATAACAATATCATTATTACTATATCTACATCAGATGTAATTTAATATACTGATTTGATCCCACAGATCAATGTACACATAATAACAGTTTCGTTATTACTATATCTACATTAGATATAATGTAATATACTGATACCTTCCCACAGATCAATGTACATATAATAACAGTATCGTTATTACTATATCTACATTAGATATGTAATATACATTTAATAACAATATCATTATTACTATATCTACATCAGATGAAATTTAATATACTGATTTATTCCCACAGACCACTGTACATTTAATAACAATATCATTATTACTATATCTACATTGGATACAATGTAATATACTGATACCTTCCCACAGATCAATGTACATATAATAACAGTTTCGTTGTTGCTATATCTACAATAGATATAATGTAATATACTGATACCTTCCCACAGATCAATATACATATAATAACAGTATCGGTATTACTATATCTACATTAGATATAATGTAATATACTGATACCTTCCCACAGATCAATGTACATATAATAACAGTATCGTTATTACTGTATCTACATTAGATATAATGTAATATACTGATACCTTCCCACAGATCAATGTACATATAATAACAGTATCGTTATTACTATATCTACATTAGATGTGTAATATACATTTAATAACAATATCATTATTACTATATCTACATTAGATATAATGTAATATAATGATCCCTTCCCACCGATGAATGTACATATAATGGCAGTATCGTTATTACTATATCTGAATTGGATCTCCTGCAATATACTAATCACTTCCCACCGATCAATGTACACTGAATAACAGTATCATTTATACTATATCGACACTGGATATAATGTAATATACTGATGCCTTCCCACAGATCAATGTAATTTTGGTAACAACATCATTGTTACTATATCTACATTAGATATAATGTAATATACTGATCCCTACCCACAGATCCATGTACATATAATAACAGTTTCGTTATTACTATATCTACAATACATATAATGTAATACACTGATACCTTCCCACAGATCAATGTACATATAATAACAGTTTCGTTGTTACTATATCTACAATAGATATAATGTAATATACTGATACCGTCCCACAGATCAACGTACATATAATAACAGTATCGTAATTACTATATCTACATTAGGTGTGTAATATACACTTAATAACAATATCATTATTACTATATCTACATTAGACATAATGTAATATACTGATGCCTTCCCACAGATCAATTTAATTTTGGGAACAACATCATTATTACTATATCTACATTAGATATAATGTAATATACTGATACCTTCCCACAGATCAATATACATAGAATAAGAGTATCGTTATTACTATATCTACATTAGATATAATGTAATATACTGATACCTTCCCACAGATCAATTTACATATAATAACAGTATCGTTATTACTATATCTACATTAGATAAGTAATATACATTTAATAACAATATCATTATTACTATATCTACATTGGATATAATGTAATATACTGATCCCTACCCATAGATCAATGTACATATAATAACAGTTTGGTTACTACTATATCTACAATAGATATAATGTAATATACTGATACCTTCCCACAGATCAATATACATAGAATAACAGTATCGTTATTACTATATCTACATTAGATATAATGTAATATACTGATACCTTCCCACAGATCAATTTACATATAATAACAGTATCGTTATTACTATATCTACATTAGATATGTAATATACATTTAATAACAATAGCATTATTACTATATCTACATCACATGAAATGTAATATACTGATTTAATCCCACAGACCAATGTACATTTAATAACAATACCATTATTTCTATATCTACATTAGATATAATGTAATATACTGATCCCTTCCCACCGATCAATGTACATATAATGGCAATATCTTTATTACTATATCTGCATTAGATCTGCTGCAATATACTGATACCTTCCCACAGATCAATGTACATATAATAACAGTGTCGTTGTTACTATATCTACATTAGATATGTAATATACATTTATTACTATATCTACATCAGATGAAATTCAATATACTGATTTAATCCCACAGACCAATGTACATTTAATAACAATACCATTATTTCTATATCTACATTAGATATAATGTAGTATACTGATCCCTACCCACAGATCAATGTACATATAATAACAGTATCGTTATTACTATATCTACATTAGATATGTAATATACATTTAATAACAATATCATTATTACTATATCTGCATCAGATGAAATTTAATATACTGATTTAATCCCACAGACCAATGTACATTTAATAACAATATCATTATTACTATATCTACATCAGATGTAATTTAATATACTGATTTGATCCCACAGATCAATGTACACATAATAACAGTTTCGTTATTACTATATCTACATTAGATATAATGTAATATACTGATACCTTCCCACAGATCAATGTACATATAATAACAGTATCGTTATTACTATATCTACATTAGATATGTAATATACATTTAATAACAATATCATTATTACTATATCTACATCAGATGAAATTTAATATACTGATTTATTCCCACAGACCACTGTACATTTAATAACAATATCATTATTACTATATCTACATTGGATACAATGTAATATACTGATACCTTCCCACAGATCTATGTACATATAATAACAGTTTCGTTGTTGCTATATCTACAATAGATATAATGTAATATACTGATACCTTCCCACAGATCAATATACATATAATAACAGTATCGGTATTACTATATCTACATTAGATATAATGTAATATACTGATACCTTCCCACAGATCAATGTACATATAATAACAGTATCGTTATTACTGTATCTACATTAGATATAATGTAATATACTGATACCTTCCCACAGATCAATGTACATATAATAACAGTATCGTAATTACTATATCTACATTAGATTTGTAATATACATTTAATAACAATATCATTATTACTATATCTACATTAGATATAATGTAATATAATGATCCCTTCCCACCGATGAATGTACATATAATGGCAGTATCGTTATTACTATATCTGAATTGGATCTCCTGCAATATACTAATCACTTCCCACCGATCAATGTACACTGAATAACAGTATCATTTATACTATATCGACACTGGATATAATGTAATATACTGATGCCTTCCCACAGATCAATGTAATTTTGGTAACAACATCATTATTACCATATCTACATTAGATATAATGTAATATACTGATCCCTACCCACAGATCCATGTACATATAATAACAGTTTCGTTATTACTATATCTACAATACATATAATGTAATACACTGATACCTTCCCACAGATCAATGTACATATAATAACAGTTTCGTTGTTACTATATCTACAATAGATATAATGTAATATACTGATACCGTCCCACAGATCAACGTACATATAATAACAGTATCGTAATTACTATATCTACATTAGATATGTAATATACACTTAATAACAATATCATTATTACTATATCTACATTAGACATAATGTAATATACTGATGCCTTCCCACAGATCAATTTAATTTTGGGAACAACATCATTATTACTATATCTACATTAGATATAATGTAATATACTGATACCTTCCCACAGATCAATGTACATATAATAACAGTTTCGTTATTACTATATCTACAATACATATAATGTAATACACTGATACCTTCCCACAGATCAATGTACATATAATAACAGTATCGTTACTACTATATCTGCATTTGATATGTAATATACATTTAATAACAATATCATTATTAATATATCTACATCAGATGGAATTTAATATACTGATACCTTCCCACAGATCAATGTACATATAATAACAGTATCGTTGTTACTATATCTACATTAGATATGTAATATACATTTATTACTATATCTACATCAGATGAAATTTAATATACTGATTTAATCCCACAGACCAATGTACATTTAATAACAATACCATTATTACTATATCTACATTAGATATAATGTAATATCCTGATCCCTACCCACAGATCTATGTACATATAATGGCAGTATCGTTATTACTATATCTGAATTAGATCTCCTGCAATATACTGATCACTTCCCACAGATCAATGTACATTGAATAACAGTATCATTTATACTATATCGACACTGGATATAATGTAATATACTGATGCCTTCCCACAGATCAATGTAATTTTGGTAACAACATCATTATTAGTATATCTACATTAGATATAATGTAATATACTGATCCCTACCCACAGATCAATGTACATATAATAACAGTTTGGTTCCTACTATATCTACAATAGATATAGTGTAATATACTGATACCTTCCCACAGATCAATGTACATATAATAACAGTATCGTTATTACTATATCTACATTAGATATGTAATATTGTTCAGGAATGATGGAAATCCTGGATGGATTGCGCTGGGAAAGAATTTTACACTTACTGGTTCGGGTTTCACAAATTGATTTATTTGAGTCAATGATAAAATTGCGTGAACACGATGAATTGACAAATAATGATTAAGCGTACAATGATCAGCTTTGAATCTTTACGTACAAGAAAATGAATCGTCTGAATGATTTTAATTACAATTACAATGATTCGTTGTGAAGAATGATCTTACTTGAGTCGAGACATATAAATTATTGATTTGATCTGTCACCTGATCCGTTGAATTGACAATTGAATTGATCGGCAGTCGTGAACAATAAGCCCCGTTAATTTTATTAATTCGGCCCGCTATGGTGATGGTGCCCGTGAGCGCGTGCGAGATTGACACGTGGTTGGCGGCTCACGTTTCAATGAATTATTTGTAAGTGAACATTACCTGGTGATCCTGGTCGCTAGCACTGTTGCGAGGGATCGTGAGCAGAAGATTTGACTCGTGAACTGGGATGAATCGCACTTGAACACTTTTTTGAGACGCACGTGGTCTTCGGTGTGAATCAGTGATCGATAATGGCGTCGTTGCGCGCGAGCCGGCGAGAAGACCCCTGCTCACGCGTTACCTAGATGGTCGACTCCCGATCGATAAATCGATCGACCGTGAGCGCCATCATGGCTGAGCGGATTCTCAAACAAATATACATTTAATAACAATATCATTATTACTATATCTACATTAGATATAATGTAATATACTGATACCTTCCCACAGATCAATGTACATATAATAACAGTTTCGTTATTACTATATCTACAATAGATATAATGTAATACACTGATACCTTCCCACAGATCAATGTACATATAATAACAGTATCGTTACTACTATATCTGCATTTGATATGTAATATACATTTAATAACAATATCATTATTAATATATCTACATCAGATGAAATTTAATATACTGATACCTTCCCACAGATCAATGTACATATAATAACAGTATCGTTGTTACTATATCTACATTAGATATGTAATATACATTTATTACTATATCTACATCAGATGAAATTTAATATACTGATTTAATCACACAGACCAATGTACATTTAATAACAATACCATTATTACTATATCTACATTAGATATAATGTAATATCCTGATCCCTACCCACAGATCTATGTACATATAATGGCAGTATCGTTATTAGTATATCTGAATTAGATCTCCTGCAATATACTGATCACTTCCCACAGATCAATGTACATTGAATAACAGTATCATTTATACTATATCGACACTGGATATAATGTAATATACTGATGCCTTCCCACAGATCAATGTAATTTTGGTAACAACATCATTATTACTATATCTACATTAGATATAATGTAATATACTGATCCCTACCCACAGATCAATGTACATATAATAACAGTTTGGTTACTACTATATCTACAATAGATATAGTGTAATATACTGATACCTTCCCACAGATCAATGTACATACAATAACAGTATCGTTATTACTATATCTACATTAGATATGTAATATTGTTCAGGATTGATGGAAATCCTGGAAGGATTGCGCCGGTGAAAGAATTGACACTTACTGGTTCGGGTTTCACAAATTGATTTATTTGAGTCAATGATCAAATTGCGTGAGCGCGATGAAATGACGAATAATGATTGAGCGTACAATGATCCTCTTTGAATTTTACACGTAAGAAAATGAATCGTCTGAATGAGTTTTAATTACAATGATTCGTCGTGAAACATTATTTTACATGAGTCGAGACATATAAATTATTGATTTGATCTGTCACCTGATCCGTTGAATTGACAATTGAATTGATCGGCAGTCGTGAACAATAAGCCCCGTTAATTTTATTAATTCGGCCCGCTACGGTGATGGTGCCCGTGAGCGCGTGCGAGATTGACACGTGGTTGGCGGCTCACGTTTCAATGAATTATTTGTAAGTGAACATTACCTGGTGATCCTGGTCGCTAGCACTGTTGCGAGGGATCGTGAGCAGAAGATTTGACTCGTGAACTGGGATGAATCGCACTTGAACACTTTTTTGAGACGCACGTGGTGATCGGTGTGAATCAGTGATCGATAATGGCGGCGTTGCGCGCGAGCCGGCGAGAAGACCCCTGCTCACGCGTTACCTAGATGGGCAACTCCCGATCGATAAATCGATCGACCGTGAGCGCCATCATGGCTGAGCGGATTCTCAAACAAATATACATTTAATAACAATATCATTATTACTATATCTACATCAGATGAAATGTAATATTGTTACGCCCCGGCGGAAATTTTGAAATTTATCCGCCTTGCGTCCCTTATCAAGCCCTTTGGGGTTCCGAGGATTTCTCATGTAAGGGTCGTGAGGTGGGTGTTTCACTTTTCCGTCAATCTTTTCATTCCTCCTCTACCTTGTACATACTTGACAAGCCTTTCGAGGTTCCGAGGATTTCTCATGCAGGGGTGTACAAGGAAGAGTTTGAGTTTAATTCTTTTCTATTTGTGACTTCTTCTATTGCTTTCTCTTCTTTATTCTATTCTACCCTGGAATCGTGTATCTTGTCAAGCCCTTGGGTTCCGAGAATTTCTCATGCGAGGTACACGAGGAAAGGTTATTTCTGTTTCCTTCTTTACAATAGTTTACGTGACCCTCCTTGAAACTATCGTCGCCAACCATAGATGTACAAGACAGTTTACAATCGGGTAACGCACAAAAACTCGCGTTAGCTCGTAAGAGAGAGAGAGAGCCGTTAGCACAACACCAGCGCTACGCAGTTATCCAGTGCTTCGCATTCCGGGAATTTCCCTTGGTAACTGCGTAGAAACGGGAAAACCGTAATAACTTCCTTGTCGAGGAAACTCTTTCCCTCTCATTTGCACAAAGCGTCAGCCGGTCCGATCAGGATCATTATTACCTGACCGAATGATAGTGTGAAAAGAATGGATGGATGAATATGAATTTAAACGACGAAACTAAAATAAATGAGAACCTTTACAAAGCCTAACGTCGCGAACGTTCGACCGCCGTTCGAAAATCAAGGGTCGTTCGAAGCAATAAACATTATTGTATTCGAAATTCTAAGAACTACCTAGCGACAACGACGAATTTTGAACAAAGGAATGTTCTGGTAGAAATGTTTAAATTCATTGCTAACGAAATGTCGATTCCACCGAAATAATTATGCGAAAGATTGTAAATGAATGCATAATCGGCATTGCGATCATCGTAAATGCATCGTCCGCTTTTACGCTGATAAGATCTTATTATAAATCAGGAAAGATAAATAATTCTGATCCTGCTAAGGGAAAATAAATGGATAACGGTTTCAATTGTTAAATTATATATCTTGATTTCAAGATCATTCGTGTTTTAGTCAAATTAATAGTATCATTTAACAGTTCAACATTTGGATATTCAAATTAAATCAATAGCTGTAAATTAGCAATAATACATTTGAAGGAAATACTGCGTAGTTTCTAGAAAACCGTTGAAACTATCATAACGACGTAGTAGAAAGGAAAGGAACACCAAAGAAAGGGGATGAAGAATCTTCGTCTAGCTCGCGCGTCTTAACCAATCACCGGGCACGCGACACTTCCGAGCACGTGCCACGATTCGTCAATCCGTCCCCTCCAAGGACGATGATCGCGCGACGGGCCCTTCGCCCGTCGATCTCGCGCAAATTTCGACACTCTTGATCGATCAATCGTCGAGGTACGTGATCTTGAGCCCGTGTGTCCGAGAGACAAAGTTGTTCGGAAATCGCGACAGTTTTCCTCTGCGGTAAAGTCCTCCGCGTAGCGAGGCAGAGTGCCGTGCGAGTTGAAATCGTCGGATTCTTAACAAGGACTCACAGACGCGCACGTAAAATCTTCCTTCTACCTAAATTTTCTATCTTTTCTTTCCGATTTTAAATCGTTTGCTCGCGTATAATTCGTATTAGCTTCATTTCGGGTAATAAAATATTTACATATTCTTTTCCGTTCGTATTCGTTTGTCTCTCGTCGACGTACTCGTTCGCTTAATTCATTATCGCCGCGACAAGTGCAGTGTTCACGATCCTTACCGTTCTTTGGTGTTCCAGAATATCCAGCGAGCATAAAGATCTCTACAAGCAATTTGTTATCTCGTATTATATCAAACAGCGTTTCGGTAAGTCGATCCGTTTACCATTTTTGAACACGACGACTATTTATTGGCAAAACGGGCGATCTGTCCAGCCCTTCTTGGGTTCCGAGAATTCCTCCGGTCAGATCGTTCCAACGTTTGAGGTATCGATAAATACGTACAACTAAAACTTGTGTTACGATTCCGTTTTCCACAATTCATTCTATATTCTATAAAAGGGGGCACCTTAGTCCTGCCCTTTCGAGGGTGCCGAGAATATCTCTGGCTAGGGTGTATCCTCACGGCGGAAATACGCCAAATTTCAAATTAATACAAGGGAAGACGGGATCGCAACAATCATCTCCCGCGATTGTTATAAAAGCGTGAATCTTCAAGTGTAATCTCAGAGCGTGCATTTCGTTATGTTTTTGTTACTTTTATAAATCATCTTTACCCTTGTTAAACGATATTTATAAACTGGTATTATTCAGTAACGAGTTTCAAAATTTAAACATCTTCAATTTTTGACTTTCTAAAATCCGTTAATTCTTGATTATTAATTCTGTTAATGTCACATTCTTGGTTCTAATTCGTAATTAAATCAGTTTTACCAGTTAACCAGTTTCAAATTTATTTCAAACACACCAAACACATTTCTTTTAATTATACACGCCTACCATTACATACAGATTCAAGGAGGGACCCGTACGGGACCTAAAGCGCTGAACGAACCCAAACGAAAGATCAAAAAGTTCAAATTCTAAATTCTAACATCTTAATAATTATCTTCGTCTTTTAATTTCTCGAGAGCGTTAACCTGCTCGAGACTGGTGGCAGCGATACCAACCATCGCGCTCAGAATAGGGTAAAGGGTATAGGGAATTGCCTTTCAATCTTCGAGTTGAAACAGCAACCTCTTTTCCTCTTTTTTTTTTTTATTATCCTTTTTACGTTGCGCCGTCGCACGCGCAACGTAACAATATACTGATTTAATCCCACAGACCAATGTACATTTAATAACAATATCATTATTACTGTATCTACATTAGATACAATGTAATATACTGATACCTTCCCACAGATCAATGTACATACAATAGCCGTTTCGTTATTACTATATCTACAATAGGTTTAATGTAATATACTGATACCTTCCCACAGATCAATATACATATAATAACAGTATCGTTATTACTATATCTACATTAGATATGTAATATACATTTAATAACAATATCATTATTGCTATATCTACATTAGATATAATGTAATATAATGATCCCTTCCCACGGATCAATGTCCATATAATGGCAATATCCTTATTACGATATCTGCATTAGATCTGCTGCAATATACTGATTCCTTCCCACAGATCAATGTACATTGAGTAACAGTATCATTTATAGTATATCTACATTGGATATAATGTAATATACTGATGCCTTCCCACAGATCAATGTAATCTTGGTAACAACATCATTATTACTATATCTCCATTAGATATAATGTAATATACTGATCCCTACCCACAGATCAATGTACATATAATAGCAGTTTCGTTATTACTATATCTACAACAGATATAATGTAATATACTGATACCTTCCCACAGATCAATATACATAGAATAACAGTATCGTTATTACTATATCTACATTAGATATGTAATATACATTTAATAACAATATCATTATTACTATATCTACATTAGATATAATGTTATATAATGATCCCTTCCCACCGATCAATGTACATATAATGGCAGTATCGTTATTACTATATCTCCATTTGATATGTAATATACATTTAATAACAATATCATTATTACTATATCTACATCCGATACAATGTAATATACTGATCCCTACCCACAGATCAATGTACATATAATAACAGTTTGGTTATTACTATATCTACAATAGATATAATGTAATATACTGATACCTTCCCACAGATCAATGTACATACAATAACAGTATCGTTACTACTATATCTACATTAGATATGTAATATACATTTAATAACAATATCATTATTACTATATCTACATCAGATGAAATGTAATATACTGATTTAATCCCACAGACCAATGTACATTTAATAACAATATCATTATTACTGTATCTACATTAGATATAATCTAATATAATGATCCCTTCCCACCGATCAATGTTCATATAATAACAGTTTCGTTATTACTATATCTACAATAGATATAATGTAATATACTGATACCTTCCCACAGATCAATATACATATAATAACAGTATCGTTATTACTATATATACATTAGATATGTAATATACATTTAATAACAATATCATTATTACTATATCTACATTAGATATAATGTAATATAATGTTCCCTTCCCACCGATCAATGTACATATAATGGCAATATCCTTATTACTATATCTGCATTAGATCTGCTGCAATATACTGATTCCTTCCCACAGATCAATGTACATTGAGTAACAGTATCATTTATACTATATCTACATCAGATGTAATTTAATATACTGATTTAATCCCACAGACCAATGTACATTCAATAACAATATCATTATTACTATATCTACATGGGATACAATGTAATGTAATGAACTCTTCCCACCGATCAATGTACATATAATGGCAGTATCGTTATTACTATATCTCCATTTGATATGTAATATACATTTAATAACAATATCATTGTTACTATATCTACATCAGATGAAATGTAATATACTGATTTAATCCCACAGACCAATGTACATTTAATAACAATATCATTATTACTATATCTACATTAGATATAATGTTATATATTGATCCCTTCCCACCGATCAATGTACATATAATGGCAGTATCGTTATTACTATATCTCCATTTGATATGTAATATACATTTCATAACAATATCATTATTAATATATCTACATCAGATGTAATGTAATATACTGATTTATTCCCACAGACCAATGTACATGTAATAACAGTATCATTTATACTATATCGACATTGGATATAATGTAATATACTGATGCCTTCCCACAGATCAATGTAATTTTGGTAACAATATCATTATTACTATATCTACCTTAGATATAATGATATATACTGATCCCTACCCACAGATCAATGTACATATAATAACAGTTTCGTTATTACTATATCTACAATAGATATAATGTAATATACTGATACCTTCCCACAGATCAATGTACATACAATAACAGTATCGTT
Source organism: Osmia bicornis bicornis (assembly GCF_907164935.1). Classification (NCBI taxonomy): domain Eukaryota; kingdom Metazoa; phylum Arthropoda; class Insecta; order Hymenoptera; family Megachilidae; genus Osmia; species Osmia bicornis. The sequence continues at coordinate 2,433 of NW_025791210.1, read as the reverse complement.
ATTACTATATCTCCATTTGATATGTAATATACATTTAATAACAATATCATTATTAATATATCTACATCAGATGTAATGTAATATACTGATTTATTCCCGCAAACCGATGTACATTTAATAACAATATCATTATTACTATATCTACATTGGATACAATGTAATATACTGATACCTTCCCACAGATCAATGTACATATAATAACAGTTTCGTAGTTACTATATCTACAATAGATATAATGTAATATACTGATACCTTCCCACAGATCAATGTACATATAATAACAGTATCGTTATTACTATATCTACATTAGATATGTAATATACATTTAATAACAATATCATTGTTACTATATCTACATCAGATGAAATTTAATATACTGATTTCATCCCACAGACCAATGTACATTTAATAACAATATCATTATTAATATATCTACATCAGATGAAATTCAATATACTGATTTAATCCCACAGACCAATGTACATTCAATAACAATATCATTATTACTATATCTACATGGGATACAATGTAATATACTGATACCTTCCCACAGATCAATGTACATATAATAACAGTATCGTTATTACTATATCTACATTAGATATGTAATATACATTTATTACTATATCTACATCAGATGAAATTTAATATACTGATTTAATCCCACAGACCAATGTACATTTAATAACAATACCATTATTACTATATCTACATTAGATATAATGTAATACACTGATCCCTACCCACAGATCAATGTACATATAATAACAGTTTGGTTATTACTATATCTACATCAGATGTAATTTAATATACTGATTTAATCGCACAGATCAATGTACATATAATAACAGTTTCGTTATTACTATATCTACATTAGATATGTAATATACATTTATTACTATATCTACATTAGATATGTAATATACATTTATTACTATATCTACATTAGATAAAATGTAATATAATGATTTAATCCCACAGATCAATGTACATTTAATAACAATATCATTATTACTATATCTACATTAGATATAATGTAATATAATGATCTCTTCCCACCGATCAATGTACATATAATGGCAGTATCGTTATTACTATATCTCCATTTGATATGTAATATACATTCAATAACAATATCATTATTACTATATCTACATCAGATGAAATGTAATATACTGATTTAATCCCACAGACCAATGTACATTTAATAACAATATCATTATTACTGTATCTACATTACATATAATGTAATATAATGATCCCTTCCCACCGATCAATGTACATATAATGGCAGTATCGTTATTACTATATCTACATTAGATATATGTAATATACTGATACCTTCCCACAGATCAATTTACATATAATAACAGTATCGTTATTACTATATCTACATTAGATATGTAATATACATTTATTACTATATCTACATCAGATGTAATGTAATATACTGATTTTTTCCCACAGACCAATGTGCATTTAATAACAATATCATTATTACTATATCTACATTGGATACAATGTAATATACTGATACCTTCCCACAGATCAATGTACATATAATAACAGTTTCGTTGTTACTATATCTACAATAGATATAATGTAATATACTGATACCTTCCCACAGATCAACATACATATAATAACAGTATCGTTATTACTATATCTACATTAGATATAATGTAATATACTGATACCTTCCCACAGATCAATGTACATATAATAACAGTATCGTTATTACTATATCTACATTAGATATAATGTAATATACTGTGTAACGTGGTGACACCTGTGCCCCCCCGTTACAATCGCTGCGCTTCTCCCACCTCAAATCCCACCTAGAAATGACCCTTAACCCTTCTAACACCTCACCCCTTTTTCCCGCCCGCCGGTGTCGGGCCGATGGAGGCGACCGTAAAGAGACAACAGGGATCACCCGCAAAAGGGAGCTACGAGGCCGGCGACAGACCTTCCACCCTCCAGGAGAGGAAAAGCAACGCGGGACTTCGGAAAACCAGACCAAGCGGCCCAGCAGCTGATACAAATGTCCACCCGGAGCCATCTGTCGCCGAGCCCGAAGACTTCAATCCGCCCGCCACCGCAGGAGATCAGCCGGCCCCATCGATCCGAACACCGGCCGATCGACAATCGATAACCAACCTATTCCGTTGCCATAAAAGGCCCCATTGCTATTCCCCCATCCCCTCCCCAAAAATCATCCCGCGACGGTCCCATCGTCGGAGACGATTTACGATTACGGAGACATATAGAAAATCATAGCGGAGAGAATAGCGATTATAGAGAGAAAATTTTGTAAAGAGTGCGATTGTGTGTGAGATTTTGGGTGAGTCCCTTGCGTTATTAAAACTGCGATTCAGTAGTATTGTGAGTTTCGGCAACGGTAACCTTCGAGTTCGGAATTACGTGTCCGCG